>NC_056737.1:1037782249-1038082249 GCF_019279795.1 Protopterus annectens
TTTTATGCACAATTTGTTGACCAGCAGTAATAGCTTTTGCAGTTAGAATATTGATATTAGTTATACACTATTTTGATATGTATCCCTTTTTAGAACATTTAAAACAAACTATGTCATATCTGTAGGCAAAAGAAATGCACTTGGTTGAAGGATTATTAATAGCCCTTGATGCACACGTCTGACTTAGAGTTTGTAATTTCAGTTAACAACAGACTTTCCACTAAAACATCTAATTGTTCGGAAGGCTTACCGTCACTCCAGAATACCTGTGTTCTTATGTTACTAAGGAGTTCCCTTTTAAATATATCTACTTGCATGATTTCTAGAATTTTGCTTATATTATTTAAATAATGTTCTTGTTATAATTTAAAAATATACATTAAATTAGTGATTTGTGAATGTACTGGTCTGTCCTTACTGAATATCCATTTTTAAAATGTGACTACAGTTCTAGTGAAGCCCCACCCCTAACCAAAACTTCATGTTTTGATATCTAATAGTTGTCTGCATCAGCATCCTCAAGGTTTAGGTATACTTTTATTGAGTCCCCAGTTAAATGTGAGAACATTAACTACTCAGCTTGGGGCTATTTTTTTTCTAGTAGTATATCTCTTAGATCCCACCAAAAAAGATTCCACATCATGTACTGTTCTGACTCTTTCAAGGGTTTACTGGGTTTTGGAGTTCTCAGCAATGTGGATGGATGGTTCATTATCATGAACAGCTTGTTCTTGGCGGCTGAGTATGTATTAGTTTGTGTCCACATATTTTTTCCTGAAAAACTGTAGTAGAGTTTACTAAAGCTTCAATTATTCTTTTTTCTTTAATTTTTGGACTATATTTCATGGCACATGCATTTTTAGCTTTAGAGAAAAATGTAATTAATCAAAAGTTTCTTTTTAAAGCAGTCGTTCTTATTGCAACCAGGACCCCCTTTTCCAGAGCAAACCCCTTATGAGTGCAAGAGCTTTTACGTTTATCAAACAGTTAATCACACCATTTTGGAGGAGCAACTATTCAGCATTTCTCTTTCAGTCAGTATCATTTTAAGCTGTAGCATTTTACACAGGGAGGCTGCTTTAGGCATAGAACTTTCAAATAGCTTGAAAATTCACATTATATAATGAAAATGTTATTTCTTGCCCATATTCTCCACCAGTGCAGCAAGTAGCAACACTTGTATTAAAAGCATCAGTCTTTGAAACCAGGTTGTCAGGTTTTAAATGGAGGTTTACTTACAAAGAGACTACAATATGGATAGTAACATAAAAGAGAGAGAGTCATTCATGCACTGATATTTTTTTCCAATGTTCATTTGAACAATTTCAGTATTCTAGAATATGCAGTGTTTTCCTGAAAGCTGACCAGTAAATAAAACAGTACTTGCAATTGTTAGTCTTTTATTTAAATACTCTTTACTATCACACAGAGAAGGATAACGCAATTAATTTCTCTTTATAGTACAACAGCTTTCTTTCCTTTTTCCAGTCTCCAATAACACGGTTTTGATTGTTTTTATCCTTCACACTTAGCTCCTGGCAGACTCCCCTTTGGAATTCTGTTTAAACCCAGAGATCAAGAACTTGATGTCCACCAGAGGAAGTGGCTGTGCTCTAGCCCAGGATGCACCTGCTTCCTATACATTGTCTTGGAGAGCCTTTGTCTAGTTTAAATGCATGCAGTGTATTTCTCAGGAACTGTGCTGATGTTCCTCATAAGATCATTGTTGCAGTAATCCTTACAGATGTGGGACATATCTTGCCAAGGTACTATACTATTAACCAGTATAATAAGCAGAGGTACCTTTGTTAAATGCTTTATGTCTGCCTTTAACTTGAGAGGACATGCTAGTAAAGAGGGCTGTATGAATGCTCCAAAACATAAAACTTTCTTGCCATTAGTTGACATGTACAGACTTTTGTAAACATTGCATTTAATTTTCCATAAGGTTGGCTTCAGCTAAAAGTTTCCAGGAAGATAAGTACCCCATTGGGGACCCTTTCTCTTTGTGTATAACTTTTTCTGTAAAATTCTCTTACATCTGTTAGAAAAGGAGATTTTGGCTGTGGGTGTCAAATACCATACAAGGGCTCCCCCTGTAGTTGTTTGTTTTGCTTAAGGGCTGAAAATGACATTAACTGCTGTAGTATCTGTCACTCATTCACTCATAAGACTATTAGAAGTAAGTTTAATAATCTTCAGACTTATTTTGAAGAATAAATGTCTTCAGGACTTGATATGAGAGACCATGGCATTGTACGTCTCTGCAGACCTCCCACCTCAGGTAAATAAGAAATTTTTCAAGAAAGGTGATTAATTGTACCTGTCCTCATTTCTGTTTCAGTCTTAGACTGAAATCTTCACCAAAATGCATTTTCAGCTCACAGACCATCTTTCTGTTTCTCGAGGGCCCTCTAGCACATCCCCTTTGGAGGCCTCTATGGATTAGGCTATTAGCACATCTGATAAGACTGAATGTTCAGCTGGGAAGGGAGAACTTAGCATGATCTTATCTGAGGGGAGAAGGAGGTATTTATTGACTTTTATTCAGAAAGGATGTCCATGGCTCACTTATGTTAATTAGGCCCCTGGCATCCACTCTGAAGACTGTACATCTGGACACTTGCACGAAACATTCTCAGAAAATGGAACATATTTTCCCACCTTCTCCACCTTCCATTTAGGATGACTGGTTTAGTTTTGCTCAAGGCCTATTTAAAGAAATTCATAATTTTCTGTTTTCTTTGCTTGCAGCTTCTTGTTCTACTTCCACCCCTTTAAAAAGGAAAAAGAACAGCTTCTTCAGAAGAAGATTAATCAGATTCTGACTTTGAAGAGCTCGATTATGTCTATCATAGTCATTCTCCCTCTGTATGTGAATTGGAGTTAAATGACATTTTATTTTTTGATTCCTCTAATGGCGAAATTTCCTTTCAGCATGCTAGAACAGACTATTGAGACATTTTTACAGTGAGAGGGTAAAGAGGTTTCTGACTCCTAGAAAAGATACACTGAGCCTTTGAATATGGATATCCCTAAGCCTGTTTCTGTCCCTCCAGTTCTGGGGCCTCTGAAAGATGCCTTTTTGACTACTTCAGTATTTCCAGATTCTGCACCTCCATCTCCTCGGAAGCTGGAGATGTTTTTATAGGGCTCCTGATATGCATAAGTCCTTACATAAGAATCCCTTTACTAATCCTGCTGTCATTTCTTTTGTCCTTGATAGAGGTACTAGACCCTTTCCATCTAGTAATCCAATTTCTAATGATAAGGACACCAGAGCTCTTGACAGGTATGGTAGAAGGTGTATACCTCTGCCACTTTAACTTTTAGAGCTATTAATTGCCAAAACCTGATGTTTAAGTCCTTGAGTAATATGGGACGAATCCTGGCAAATCTTCCTTATTCTGACATGAAATCTAATATCATAGATATCGTTAATTCCACAACCTAGGTAGCTAAGTAGTCTACCAAACATGGCTACAGTGCTGTGCATGCTACCTTTAGAACAGCTGCAATCTTTCCCTGAGGATGTTAAAGCTTGATTAATAAATGCCCATCTAGCCAAGGACTTGCTATTTGGGAACCTTTCTGCTAATTTTTTTTTCAAAAAGCTAGAAGAAATAAGAAAACTCATGCAGTGAGTTAAATAGTTTTTCTTATTTTCAGTTTCTACGTATCAAAGGAACTATCTTTCCAGTCCTGGGCTCTTTGTTGTAAATCTTTCAGATCTGACCATCAGAAATCTGGAGAAGAACAGTTTAAAAGAAAGTGACAAGGAGACTCCAGAAGAAAATCTAGTGACTCTCAGGGTCCAAAATGCAAAGAAAAAAGTTCTGCTTATCTTTGCCAGCTCCCCATGTCAGCCTTTCTTTGAAATATTTTTTGTTTGTCTTATTGCATAGCAGACTAAAACCACAGACTCTTGGATACGAAATATTATTGATCATGGATACAAAGTCCAGTGGGAATCACTTCCCAGTCAAACAGGAATTCCTCAGTCCCCAAAAGACCAGCTTCACACTATGCCAACAATCTTTGCAGACGTATTGCTTCTGGGGGTCATAGAGCCAGTACCCTCAGATCACTGGGGGAAAGGATTTTACATAGAACTTTTTTGGGGAACCTGGAAGCCCATTCTGGATCTCTCTAAATTTTGCACATTCCAAAATTCATAATGCTGACACTTTAGACTTTTCCCTCTTCTTTCACCTT
Source organism: Protopterus annectens (assembly GCF_019279795.1). NCBI lineage: Eukaryota > Metazoa > Chordata > Ceratodontiformes > Protopteridae > Protopterus > Protopterus annectens. Next base: position 1,037,786,465 of record NC_056737.1, read on the forward strand.
ATGCCTTTTTGCTCACTCTAGTCTGAAAAGATGTTTACTTGCATATTCCCATTCACAAGAACAACAAATCTGTTTTAAGATTCCTTGTTTTGGGATTGCATTATCAATTTACTTATTTGGCCTTTGTGCTTTCTACCACTTCAAGAGTTTTTGCCAAATGCCTTCCTCCAGTGATAACTTATTGCAGACTTCAAGACACATATATCTATCCTTATCCAAATGATTGCTTGTGGCTCAGTGTATGTGTGCAGTCCTCATGTGTGGTGTACCTTCAGTGTTTGCTGTGGTGGTTGCTTGCTTAATTTTCTAATCCAGGTGTTATTGTACCAGTAGTTCAGCCTGTGACCACAACATGTCCTCATATTTTTATATGCCTTTATGTCTTTTTTTCTTAACAAAAACATGTTTGTTTAGTACATCAAAATAACTACCAAGTGGACTAAAAGTTCACCAAGAATTCCAAATCCAGCCAAACAGAAAGGTGAAGCAATAAAGCTCTGAGAGGACAAACTTGGATCAAAAGTTTAATACATAGACACCATTAACGCTCACAAAAATAAGTTTTTGTTTGACATACACTTAACTCCTTCTATATATACTATTCAATACTATTTACATATCAACCAATGAAAAGTGAACCAATTAATGAATTAATTGTTACAACCTAAGCTGAAAAACACATGTATGCCAGACATTTAGGAACCAAAACTGGTTATAGATTACTCATTTTATTGACTAAAGACATAAAACATCCAACAAGTAACAACACATTGATTTAAAACCTATTTAAAATGCATTTTTCACTATATGTGAATGTAAAAAATGTTAAATTAATTTAAAATACATTTAAATATTTATCTGGGGAAATGCCACCATCTTGTGGCTTGTATAAAAATTGCAATGCACTTGAATATACATAAAAAAAAAACGATAAAAGAATACCAAAGTGTTTGAATGTGAACACAATCTCAAAGTGAATAAAAAATGCTTTAAAACCATTTTTTTGAAAAAAGATTTAAACAGCATATAACTAATAAATTACATCAAGGACCACAATGTATATTGTCTCAGTTGTACCACAATCAAATCTACTTATAATTTGGCTGCTCTAAGCTTCAAGAGGGAGCTTATGGAAATATGGTCATTCAATCCAGGCTTTTTATTCGCTTCCAAGGTGATCTGCCACCATAGCTCCTTATATTCAGTAGTTTCTTCCCATACCCTCCTCGAATATTTTTATCCACCTTCTCCAAGATGAAAAATAAGTAATGGGCACTATCACACTCTAGGCTATGGTTGAACAAGGCATTAGTGTCTTTTTTTATTTGATACATCATATGTGTGTTCATATATTCTTTTATCTTAACTGTCGTTCCATTTTGCCTATGTAAAACGCATCACAGAGCTGACACTTGGCCAAATAGACAAGCCCGCTACTGTCACAATTTGTAAATTCCTTGCTTTCCAAGAGCCTATTTCTACATTGCAAATACATATTCTCATTGTTGTAGACAAAGGCACACTGGGAACAATGCCCACATTTAAACATTCCTTTCCTCTTTTTATTCCTTGTAACCCTATAATCAAACTTACTTTCCAGAAGAAATGGGTCTAATGAAAACCGAGTGTCACCTGCTTCATCTGGACAAGAGAAACGAAATGCAGATCAAAGAAGTAAAGATGTGCAGGCTGATTTTAATGAATGACTCCAGGTTAGTTTTTCTTCCAACTTTAAAAACAGAACTGTGGCTATGGGACCTGAAACAGAAACTTTTAAAAAACGTATTACACAAACTGGAAAGACTTATTTTCAAATGCAAAAGCACTGACATAGAGAATAGTTATTTGAAAGAATGTATTTCTCAAAGTATAGTGCTTAAGGGACTTAGAATTTGGAAGTATACTAATAATGTGGTTCCAGGCAGTGTTTTTCACAAGGATTTAATAAAAATATTTAACAGATGTGGGCTTGATGTACTAAACTGTATTATTGAAGAGAACAGTAGAGTGAAGGGGAAATTAATGAGTGAAATTGAGACTGTGAATGAAAGTATTTTATTTATTTATTTATTTTATTTTACATTTGTTAACGGGGAAAGTCCGACTGGATACATGTCCATTTTCAGCGGAGGCCCGGGGAGAAAAGCTCCAAATATACATAAAGAAGTGTAATTACAGTGAAGTTCTTATTTTGCATTATAAAAACATAGCTATATGTTTAAAGCTAGATACACACAATTGCATGCTATTCTAAAGTACAGATAGGGAATAGAAGAAGTTAATAGGTAAGGAGAAAATAGATGGAGAATGCATCTGGGAAGAGATAATATCTAGAGAGGGGAAACACATAGCTTTAAGGTGGCTAACATATATGCTAAGAGTCTTATTACAAATCATACCAGCAGGAGAGAGACAAATTAATTCAGAGCAATGTAAGGATCAGATATTTTTATACATGTAGTTAGGTTCTCATATATAGTTTCTGTTTGAGTGGGGTTAGTCAGGGTTTGTGCATGGACAAAGCCAGTGAGTTCTCAGGTGTTTCTTTATGGATATTTTGAACTGGGTTAGGGAGGACATAGTAGTAAGTTCAGTAGGAAGTAAGTTCCAGTTTTTGCCAGCAGAGTTAGAGAACAGTGAGTCTCCAGCTGTGTTGTGAGCTGTAGTAGTTTGTACTAGCATTCTGTAGGAAGAGCAGAGGGATTTTAGGTTATTGTAGGGAGTGATAATATTTTTCAGTATGGGTGTACTGTCTGGTTGGAAGAGAATTTTGTGAACGACTATAAGTTGGTTATATTGAAGTTGATAGGGTAGTTCTAGCCAGTCCAGGGATTTAAGGTTTAGGCAGTGATGGGTTCTATAAGTTGAACCTGAAGCAAATCTGGCTATATTATTGTAACAGCTAGCAAGTTTATTGATGTTTGATTTGCTTAGGTTTACCAATATTGGTGAGGTGTAAAGAAGAGGTTGATAGCAGGTGTGTCCGGGCAATAGCAGCTCTGGCAGCTGGGGTTAGGAATTGTTTAATTCTGTATAAAGTGCCTAGTTTTTTATTAACTGTTTTGATAGTTTTGTCTATGTGAGCATCAAACTTTAGGTTGTTGTCGATGGTTACCCCTAGTAATTTAGCACAAGGTTCTGGGGAAATTGTGGTGCCGTTGTTAGATATTATAGAGAGAGGTGTTGAGGAGAGTTTGCAAATAGGGGAGAAGAGTAATAGTTTGTTTTTATTTGGGTTTAATAGTAGTCGGTAACTAGTGAGCCAATTTTCTACTTTGTTGAAAGTGGTTTGGGTTAAGGATTGTAAGTCTGTGGGTGAGGTGGAAGAGCAAATTAGTGTGAGGTCATCTGCATACTGAATGCAAATCTGGGATGATTTTGTGCAGATCATTGATAAATATGGAGAATAGGAGGGGACCTAATATAGATCCTTGGGGGACTCCAAGGGTGACTGGTAGGAGGGGGGGATAGGTGATATTTCCATAGCACAGCTTGTTGTCTGTCACTTAGGTATGAATGAAACCAACTAATTGCTAAGTTGTCTATAGAGAGTGATTTTAGTGTATATAGGAGTAGTTGGTGGTTGACCATGTCAAATGCTTTGGACAGGTCTAGAAAGAGAACAGAGGAGAGTTTGTTGTCATTACTGTTATGATGTATTGTGTGAGAGAAGGAGAGAAGGGCTGAGGTAGTACTGTGAGAAGGTCTAAATCCATGCTGGGAGGGGGCTAGGAGATTGTTGTGATTCAGGTAGGCTAGAAATTGCTTATGGATGCATGTCTCCATTATTTTAGCAAGGGGAGATAGTATGGCAATAGGTCTATAGTTAGAAAGTTCAGTGGAATGTCCCCCTTTATGAAGAGGAATAATATGAGAGATCTTCCAGATGGAGGGGATGTAAGATTCGCAAATGGTTCGATTGATTAAAATTGAAATTGGATATGTGATTTCACTGGCTGCTTTTTGGAGAAAGTCAACGGGAAGTTGGTCTGCAGAAAGGGTAGTGGGTTTCAGTGTTTTAAGCAGGGATTTAATAAATGATGTAGGTACTGGATCAAACTTGAAGGGGATTTTATTTTGTTATGGGGGTATGGTAGTAGTTAAGGTACTGGGAGATAGTTGGTTGGCTAGGGATTGAACGGTTTCTGTAAAGAAAGTGTTAAAGGTATTAGCAACAATATTTGGAGGTTGTTGTGGGGTAGCTAAGGGGGTAGGGGTTGATGATTTACCTGGGTGGAGGAGTCTATTTAAGCCTGTCCAGAATTTTTGTGGTTGATTTTGGTGCTTCTGTTGCAGGTTCTGGTAGTAGCTTTTTTTGTCTAGGATGATGGACTTCTTGGTATAATTTCTTAATTGTTTATATTTGATGTTATCTCTTTGGGATTTAGTGGTTCTCCAGGAGTTCCAAGCTTTGTTTCTGTTAATAATTTTTAGTCTTGTATCATTGGTTAACCACGGTGCTACTTTGTTCTTGGTTCTGATAGTACGTTTGGGAGAATGGTTATTTAAGATAGCAAGAAATTTAGTGTTGAAGTATGTGACTGCTTCAAGTCACATACTTCAGAAAGTATTAAAAAAGATTTAATGTTCACTATTCCTGCTGAAAAGGAAAATATGATAGTATTCAAAAGAAAGTGGATGGTCAATGTAATGATTTGATAAAAAGAAAAATTAAAAAATTAGAGCGTGACATTTTCGAATACCAAAACAATACTAGTTATCCTAAACCAAAGTCTGGAGAGAGATTTTGGGAAAGAAACAATAATGGGGAGTGGAAAAGTAATAACAGTGAGGAACCAACAAGAGTTGGTGACTTAGTGTCAGAATTGGATGACATCTCTGAGTATCCCCCACTACGTAGATCAGAGAGGATCAGAAATAGGAATGAATACCAGCAACAACAGTTTTCAAATTTTCGTGGGGGAGCCAGAAGGGGGAGGGGAGATATTAAATAACATCGCCCACCCTGGAGATATTAAATAACATTGCCCACCCTGACTTAGAAGAGAAAGAGATCAATCAGGACATGGATAATTCTTTTAGATACACATATGGTGATTTTAGTATTTATAATTTTAGCTCTGTAATCTTGACTAAGGACCATTTTAGACTTTTATCCAAGGGGATTAAATTTATACCCCTAAGACAAGGTGACTTGGCCAAAACACTTATGGATATTAAGGTTTTTACAAGAAAAAATAATTTCCAAATATTGTTTGAGCAGGACTCCAAGGTAGAACGTGAAGGACTGGTAAGAAAAAGTACTTATAACCCACTGTTACACCCACAAATTAAACATTTTGAAGGTATTGTGGAAAAAGAAATCAGAAAAAAGTATGACAAAGTGAGATATAGAAGCAACTTGGACCCAGATGAAATAAAAGTTTTATATGAACTAAGAAATGATAAAAATTTAGGAGGTTATGAAATGGGACAAAGGTGGGGAGATGGTCCTTATGGATGATTTTATCTATGAAGGAAAAATGAATGACATTCTAAAGGACCCCAATAAATATGTAACTGTATCCAGAAATGAGATAAACATTGTGTATCGTAAAATAGATATGATTTTGGAGGACCTATTAGTGGAAGGCTCTATTGACCAAAGAATGTACCATTACCTTAAGGTAGAAAAGCCTAGAATAGCCACTATTTTTGGGATTCCGAAGACACACAAAAATGAGAAGGACCCCCCCCCCCCACTGAGGCCCATTGTCTCTGCGGATGGGTCCAAGACATTGCCTCTAGCCAAGTATGTGGATAGTAAGTTAAAGGGTTTATGGTTAGAAAAAAAGAATATTCTAAAGGACTCCTGGGACTTTTGAAGGTGTTTGATTCAGGAGAAATATAATGAAGGCTTAATTTTTGTTACCATTGACATAGTAGATGTGTTTTCCTCGATACCTCATAGGGAAGGTTTGAATGTACTAGAAGAAATTATTTATGAAAAAAAATACTTGTCCCTGGATGAAAAAGTGGTTGTTATGCAGCTTTTGGACCTGGTCCTGAGATATAATTTTGTGTGTTTTAAAGGTGAATTTTTTCACCAGATACAGGGTGTAGCAATGAGTGCAGCTTGTGCCCCCACTTATGCAAATCTAGTTTTGGCCAGGTGGGAGGAGAAGTATGTAGTGAATTCCATCTACAAGGAGAATTGGATTCTCTACAAGAGATTTCTGGATGATATAGTGATTTTGTGGGTGGCCCCAGAAAGTGAAGTGGCGTACTTTGTAGAATACCTTAACAATAGTGCTATTTTCTTAGAATTCACCTACAAAACCAGTAAGGACACTTTACAATATCTGGATGTGGAAATATACAAGTGTGACTGTTTAATTCCAAGGTTTTCAGAAAACCAACACATTCCAATTTCTATCTGTACTTTGATAGTGCTCATCCTAAGCATTGCAAGAAAAATATTGTCAAAGGACAATATATAAGGGGCTCTAGGATGACATCCAAAAATTTGGACTTTGACAAGGAAATGGAATTGTTAAGAAAAATGTTTAAATCTAGGAATTATCCGGATCATTTGTTGCTTGAAGTAGAAAATGAAGTTTTGAAAGGTAGAATGGAGAAATACCAACCTATCCTAGGTAAAAGGGATGTTAAGTTCACAAAAATTGTTAATACAGGCTTGGTGGAAATTTTTGATAGGGCTTTAATATTGGAATTCAATGCTGGGTCCACCATGGTAAGGGGTATTATTAACAATGAATGGGATAGATTTGTAGGCCTTATGAACTTGGACAAAATAAAAAAGGAAAGCATTAAAATTGTCTACAAAAACTCTAGGAATTCGAAAAATCTTTTGGAAGGTAACTTTGATTATGGGGTTACAAGGAATAAAAAGAGGAAAGGAACGTTTAAATGTAGGCATTGTTCCCAATGTGCCTTTGTCTACAACAATGAGGATATGTATTTGCAATGTAGAAACAGGCTCTTGGAAAGCAGGGAATTTACAAATTGTGACAGTAGCGGGCTTGTCTCTTTGGCCAAGTGTCAGCTCTGTGATGCATTTTACATAGGTAAAACGGAACAAAAGTTAAGAAAAAGAATATATGAGCACACATATGATGTATCAAATAAAAAAGACACTAATGCCTTGTACAAGCATAGCCTAGAGTGTGATTTATTTATTTATTTATTTACATTTGTTGACCGGGAGTGTCCGACTGGACGTCGGTCCATTTTTAGCGGAGGCCAGGGGTGAAAAGCTCCACAGTTAAAATAAACAGACAGTAGTTACATTGGATTACATAGCGATTAACAATTTGATTAACATAGCAATTAATTACAAAACATATTTACAGATGAAGAACATAGTACATCAGTAGACAACTAGAATCTTTATCGTGAAGTACATAACAGACATTAACAAATGTTACAATAAGAAGTTCCTGCTGTATAATAAGTACTAGGCTTATGAGCATCTGAGCTTGCTATAATCAAGGTAGTTAGTGGGGTGGAAAGAAAGGCAGTGGTTGGATGGGGTGGGTGATATTAGAGTGGGAGTTGCAAGGGCATAGCCAGCATGTTTTTAGGTGTGCTTTCAGTAAAGTTTTGAAGTGGGTGCATGATGGTATGGAGGTAATTGTGGGTGGGAGGGAGTTCCATAATTTGGCTATGGCGTAAGAGAATAGTGCTTCACCAGCAGAGTTATTGGCTTTAGTGATCTGCAAGTGATTTTTATTGCTGGATCTTAGTGGTCTGGTGGTGCGATAGGGTTGGAGTAGATTCTGGAGGGATGGGACATTTAGTGGATGGTTTACTAGTTTGTGGGCGAGTGAGAGTTGATACCACTGAAGGAGGTGAGGGAGTTCAAGCCAGCCCAGTTCAGCAAGTAAGAGACGGTGGTGACTATGGTAGGATGGCCCTGTGGCGAATTTGGTGATTTTGTTGTAGCAGGTCTCTAGCTTGTTTAGATTGCATTGTCTTAGGTTGGTATATATTGGAGAGGCATAAAGTAGGGTGGAGATAAAGTGGGAATTTGCTATTGAAATCTTTGCTGCTTTGGTGAGAAGTTGTTTATTTCTGTATAACTCTCCTAGTTTTTTGTGGACTTTTATGGTCATGGATATGTGAATGTCAAATTTTAGTTTATTGTCTATTTCCACTCCTAGCAATTTGGTGTGTTCAGTTGGGTATATACTGGTGTTGTCTTTTGCTGTGATGTTAAAGTGAGAGTTGTTTTGAGTATGTTTGGTGGGTTGGAAGATGAGTAGTTTAGTTTTGTTTGGGTTGAGTATTAATTGGGCATCGGATAACCAAGTTTCAACAGAGGAAAAGGCTTCCTGTGTGACTTTTTGTAGTTTGGGTAGGGACTGGGCTGAGCAGATGATGGCTGAGTCATCTGCGTATTGTATAAGTGTGCCATGTTTGGTGGCAGAGGCTAGATTATTGGTGAAAACAGAGAAGAGTAGGGGTCCAAGGATGGATCCTTGGGGAACCCCTATGGAGACAGGTAGTTGGGGAGATATGTCATTCTGCCATACAATGGATTGTTGGTGGTCAGACAGGTAACTCTGAAACCAGTTGGTGACTGATTGAGAGAAGGATAGGTTATTGAGGACAGATATGAGTTGTTTGTGTGGGACCATGTCAAATGCTTTAGATAGGTCTAGGAAAGTAGCAGAGGAGAGATAGCCATTGTTTTTATGCTGAAGGATAGTGTTAGTAAAGGAGAGTAAGGCAGTGGTGGTGCTATGGTTTGGTTGGAAACCATGCTGACTATTGGAAAGGAGGTTGTTAGTAAGGAGGTAGTCTAAGACCTGTGAGTGTATGCATCTCTCTAGTATTTTGGAGAGTGGAGAGAGAATAGCTATGGGGCGGTAATTGGTTAATTCTGTGGAGGGGCCGCCTTTGTGGAGGGGAATTATATGTGATACATTCCACAGTGTGGGAACGTAACTTTCTGACAGAGATTGATTAATCAAGATGGATACTGGGTAGGCCAGAGCATCAGCTGCGATTTGTAGGTATTCACTTGGGAGGTTGTCTGCTGCTAATTTGGTGGGCTTAAGTTTAGTTAAGAGTTTTTTTATGTTGGAGGTAGGTACAGGAGAAAAAGAAAAGGCAGTGGGGAGATTACTAATTGAAGGTGTGGGTTGGAGGGGAGGGGGGTTGTTTTTAGCTAGTGATAGTACGGTTTGTGTGAAGTGTGTGTTGAATGAGGTAGCAATATTTTTGGAGGAGTGAGGAAGATTAGGAGGAGAGGTACTGACTTTACCTGGGTGGAGGATGGATTTTATGGAGGACCAGAATTGTTTGGGGCTGTGTTGTGAGGAGTCTAGGGCAGACTGGTAGTATTGGAATTTGTCCTGTTTTATTAGCTTTGTGACTCTATTGTGTAGTTCTAGGAATTTCTGTCTAGTTGAGGGGGTTTTGGTTTTGCGCCAGTGCTCCCAGTGATAGTGCCCATTACTTATTTTTCACCTTGGAGATGGTGGATAAAAATATTCGAGGCAGGCTATGGGAAGAAACTATTGAATATAAGGAGCTATGGTGGCAGATCACCTTGGAAGCTAATAAAAAGCCTGAATTGAACGACCATATTTCTATAAACTCACTCATGAAGCTTAGAGCAGCCAAATTATAAGTAGATTTGATTGTGGTACAACTGAGACAATATATACTGTGGTCCTTGATGTAATTTATTAGTTATATGCTGTTTAAATCTTTTTAAAAAAATGGTTTTAAAGCATTTTTTTTATTCATTTTGAGATTGTGTTCACATTCAAACACTTTGGTATTTTTTTATGTATATCCAAGTGTATTGCAATTTTTAAATAATCCACAAGATGGTGTCATTTCCCCAGATAAATATTTAAATGTATTTTAAATTAATTTAACATTTTTTGCATTCACATATAGTGAAAATGTATTTTAAATAGGTTTTAAATCAATGTGTTGTTATTTGTTGGATGTTTTATGGCTTTAGTCAGTAAAATGAATAATATATAACCAGTTTTGGTTCTTAAATGCCAGGTATACATATGTTTTTCAGCTTAGGTTGTAACAATTAATTCATTAATTGGTTCACTTTTCATTGGTTGATATGTAAGAGAAATAGCATATATATATATATATATATATATATATATATATATATATATATATATATATGTAGATGGAGTTTAATTCAAGCCTACATCTGATGAAGTGTATGTCAAACGAAAACGTATTTTTGTGAGTGTTAATGGTGTCTATGTATTAAACTTTTAATCCAAGTTTGTCCTCTCAGATCTTTATTGCTTCACCTTTTTGTTGGGCTGGATTTGGAATGTTTGTTTAGCACATTATTCTATTGTTATAACACGTTAACACTACTAGACTTCTCAATCTAAATATTTGAGTTAATATAACACTCATAATAATAATAATAATAATATTAAAAACTGAAAAAAATCGAGTAAGTGAATCACGTAAATGGGGCAAGTCTACTATAACCTACCATCTGTAGGTTTCTGGCTTTTCACCTCTTTATTATGTTCTTTTTGTCCTCCAAACTTAGCTTTGTCTTTGTCTCCTGAGCCTTCCACTTTTCTCTTTTGTTTCCTAGGTTTCATTTAACCTCTACTTATTTACAAACTTCCATCTCCCCTCATCTTTACAGACCCTCCCCATCCATCCAGGGTCTGCCTTTCCATTAGCCACTTATTCCATTTTCTTTTTTGTTTATTCACCCCCTTTCCCATTCTGCTTTCCTTTTCCTCTGTGCTAATTTACTCATTAGTTCTTGCACCTCTGTTCCTGTTTGGGGTTCCTGTTACTTCCTCAATCTTTCTCATCAGGAAGTGTGTACTGCAGAAGAATTTTTAAGAACTCTAGGTTTCATGGCTTCTTTCATACTGATAATTCCTTGTGCCAGTCTTCACATGAGAAAGATCCATTGGTTATCCATATCTTGTTTAGGCTCAGTACTCTCACCCTGTATATTTCCCATTTCTAGCTCTCAACGTTGTGAAGGAAGAACTTATTCAATGGGCTAAATAAATCCTTTTCAACGCAGAGGGCCCTTTTCTCCTCTCCGTCTCTCTCTGACTGTAGCCAATAGTTACTTCAGACTTTGCTTGGAGTTTAATTTCTCAGGGGTTGTCAAGGTGCAATGAACATGTGAACCACTACACAGGCACATACATATCAACTTGAAAGAAACAATGGCTCAGCTTTGGACTCCAGAAACTCTTTTAGTGGTGAAAGTCTCCCTATGCAAACTTATTATGATTGCGACACAGAAGTATATTGTAACTTATTTTTTCAGGTAACATACATTCCTTCAGAGGAGAAGACAGTGGCAAACTCCTTGAGCAAATCTGGGATAAAACGTCACAACTGTATGTTACACTGGGAGGGTTTCCCACTGATAGTTCACCACTGAGAAATCCCTCAGACAGATCTGTTTGCCTCCAATCTCAACAGATAACCAAAACAGTTCCCTTCCAGGACACTTTGCAGGGAGGCATGGAAGACATAGGCCTTTTCAGCTGCCTGGACATGGATGTTTCTTTATGCACTCCGCTTCCCAATTTCCAAAGTTCTTCAAAAGATCTGGAAGGACTTAATACAGTAATCCAAACAAGAATCCACCTTAGGGAAGCTCCAAGCAAGAAACCAACTCCAGAAAGGAAGCCTGACACCCATACAGTTTCCTGGACTCCAGTCCCCCTCAATTTTGAGTTATGTAAAAGCAAACAAAGTGTCTACCATTCATTTATCTATTTATCTCTGGAAGGACTTACCAGAGATGTTAGGGATGACCCTCTTTTGGCCTAGACAATAATGGTTCTCACTCTTTTTATGCAACTGGCTAAGGGCAATTACCAAATACTGTCTCACAAAATGGACTTGCTCACATAGGACAAGGTATCTCTTAATCTGATGTTCTCAACCTTTATGTTATACTTGACATATGGGTTCGGTTCCAATACTGGAACTGACTTGGCCATTACTACAGCTCACTCATGCCAAAACCTCTCAAGCTTCATCCTTGCCCACAATCTCCCTGTCCCAGTTACCTCCGATCTCGTTTGCCGCTTTTCCAGACAGATGCATTCACCTCAGCTCTCGAGCTAAGTCTATTTTATTAATATTTCTTGTTAAAAATCTCGTTAGACTTTCTCCTTATTGTTATATTTTTTTCATACTTTTGTGTACCTTTGCTATCTTTTTGATCCCTTCCCATACACTTACATGTGTTCTTACTGTCATTGTTGATAGTTTCCCCTCCCTCCATATACTTCGGGTTAGCTGAAACTATCATTGTTGATAGTCCCTTCTTCTCCCTTTTCTTGTTTTCCCTTAAAAAAAAGAATAATATAGGTTTCCTCACTCTACTTCTACTTCTGTCATTTCTATAGAAGTATAGTGTTTGTTTTCTTTGTCTTTCCTGTCATTGTGGCTGACAAACCTAAGGGGCCCTTTTGTTTTAAAAAGTGCCAAAAGTGTGGCCACAAAATTCCCCTTTCAGACTCTCATGACTGCAAACGGCCTTGTTCAAGAGAAATCTTGACCAATGGCAGATAGCCTAGTATGAACCTATGAACCTATGAACCTATGTGTCTACTGTTTAGAGGCTGTTAATCTGCAAGAGGACTGTAGCATTTGCCACAGGCTTAGCCACAGATCTCTCATTGAGAGGAAGAGTAAATTAATAATGAAGGGCTTAATTTTGTCAGCCTTTAGGAAAGCCATATCTGCTGTGAAGAGTAAATCTGATATTTCTTCCCCCTCTCCTTCATCATCTTTAGAAAGGTCTACAAAGAGGAATTCATTGATATCATCATCCCCCTTGGGACCAACTCAAAAGAAACATAAATCATCAGCTCCATGAAGTACTTCAGATCTGATGGAATGTCAATCCAAAACTTCGGTGCTGGAAAAGATATTATCACTACCTACAACTGTTCTGACTCCTAAAATATTGACAAAATCTTCGAAACAACAGGAGAGTCAGATTTCAACTAAAGACACCTTATCGTTGACACCGACTACATTGGCGCAGACAGTTCAACAGGTTGATTTGCCAAGAGTGGTCTGTTCACCTTCTGTTGGCCCTTTTGCTGGCAAATTGCCCGACATCTTTTTATAGAGACCCCAGATCTCCTTCTCAGGTCTCTATCCATTTCATCAAAATGTCTCACCGAGACTAATGTGGAGAGACACAAGTGAATAAAATTCTGCAGGTGAGAGGACTTACATGACTACCCTTGGCTCCAACCCCTTTGGATCGCAGAACTGATTCAGCTTCTACCCCTTTCATTACTTCTCTTCTGATCTCCTCTGAGGTTTTAGAGATGTCAACTCCAAGCCTTCTGGCGCTGACTGTATTAGTTTCGGAGATATCTTTCCCTTTCGAACCAGTTATTTCCCTGATTTCTTTGGCTCTGTCAGATCTGGAGGCCTCTCAGGGCTGCATCTGTTCTGTTGGCTCCGAGGAGCTGGGTTGACTCCAATTTGTTTTGGAGCCGTCTGTGCACCTTGGAGCTTTAGTATGGTGTAGCTCCGCACTGGGCTCTGCCTTGGGGGTATCAAATTGGAGCAGGGAGTTACCACGGTTTCAAGGCAGTCTTTCTCAGTTCCTGGCTGCCTTCCTTCTTTGGGGGGGGGCAGCCTTTGAAGCAATGGAGATTGCTTTGTCCACAGCGATCACTCAGTTGGTCCCATCCAACTTGGAGTACATCCCATCCTCACGCTCTCTCATTTGACCTGTGTCTCCGCTGGGGCAGCAAGTACCAAATCCTCAGGGCCCACAGATTTATGTTCTGTCCTCTTCTGATACCTCCCCTGACTGTCCCCCTGAGGAGGTTCCTCAGAAGAAAAAGGGCAAGGGGAAGCACTTAGATTCCCACAGGAAATGGTCACAGAAGACACTGATTTTGATAAAGGAGAAGGGTCCCCAAGGTCAACCCTGATGATGTCTCCTTTGGAGACATCCTGGAAGTTTTAAAACAGAAGGGTGACTGGAAGTCCCAAAATCTTCCTCTGAGGAGTCAGTATACCTGCAGTCTTTTGATACTCACCTGTCTACCTGTTTGATGACTTCGCCTGCTGACAAGCTCATTCAGTTGATCTCGCAGTGGGCATGGAAAGCACCACACACCATTGAACCTATCCCCAAGAGACCAGACAAAATTCTATCTGCTCCCGAGGACAAGCAATTGTGGGTTAAAGGTCTACCGGTAGATGCTATGGTTATTGCGGCCACCACTAAAAAGGAACTGGCTGACAATAGTTCCATTATCCATCCTCACCAGTAGAGAGTCCCGGATGATGGATAACTTAGAACCATTTAAGTCTTCATTTGTCAATGACCCCTTTGATGGATCATCTCTTTTTGGCCCAAAAGTTAGAGAGACCTTATTCAGATGTAAAAAGGATGGTAAGACCCTTTCTGTAGTGGGTATATGTTTTTCCACTCCTCAAAGATCCTTTTCCAGCAATCAGAGGAGCAGTGGACAAATGTGTTTCAGGAAATCATCCACAAGGTAGTTTCCAGATAAGCCATTTCAGCATACCTGAAATGAAGCCTGATTGACTTCCTCTGAAGGTTATAACAACAGATTAAACAGCAGTCTAGAAATTCAAAAGCTGCTAGACCAAAAAAAAGACAGGGGACTGGAGACCAATTTTGGTTCTCAGTGTGCTGAACAAATCTGTTTGGCAAATTAAATTCTGAATGGTGACTGTACAGTCCATTTTTCCGTTTTTGGGAAAGGATGACTGGATGTGCTGAATAGATCTTCAGGATGTATATTACCACATAAAAATGGGCAGATGCTCCACAAGATTTCTCAGCTTCTAACTGGGAGCCAGTCATTACCAGTTCAGAGTGCTGTCCTTTGGCCTCACCACAGCCTCTAGGGTGTTAACCAAATGTATGGCAGTAGTAGCAGCTCAAATGAGACTGCAGTGATTCTGGGTGTTTCCTTACTTGGACAACTGGCTCATTACCGCTCTGACCAGGCATTGATTCAGGCAAGGGATTACATTCTCAAGACCTGTGCATACCTAGGAATAATGGTAAATCACAAAAAATCCCAACTGACTCCAACTCAGAGCTTAGAGTTTATAGGGACAGTACTAAATCCGACATCAACCATAGCATCCCTTCCTCCAGTGAGACTTCAAAAAATTATAACTTAGGTTCAGAAGACAATCCACAGAAAGAAAGTACCCGCTTGACTAATCTTGTAGGCTCTAGGTTTGATGGCAGCGACAGTAACTCTAGTTCCCCTAGCCAGATTTCCCATGAGAATTCTACAATGGCTACTGGCATCTCAATGGTCCATGCTATACCATCCCATGCAGGATGGGAGTCTAATCACCAGTCATTGCAGGAAGGATCTAGCTTGGTGGATTCATTCCAAAGAAATTCTCCTGTACCGCCCCTTCGCCCTTCCAGAACCCAAGGCCATAGTGCTCACGAACACCTCCCAGATGGGGCGGCAGGGCATTTTCCAGGCAAGATTCTGCAAGGCACTTGGTCCCCCTTAGAGGCCAACCTGCATATCAATGTTCTGGAACTAAGAGTGGTGCTTTTAGCATTGCAAGCCTTTTAATCAGCTCTTCCTCTGTGAACAATTGCAATCCAAACAGACAATATGTCAGTAGTTTGGTACTTCAATAAACAGGGAGGAACTAAGTCTTACCCTCTTTGTTGAGAAGTACTCAGAGTGTGGCAGTGGGTGATTACTTCAAACTGCTTTCTGATAGCAATGCACGTTCTGGGGAGTTTCAGTGCGATAGCAGATAAACTGAGCAGATGCATTCTCCAGTCTCACAAGTGGTCTCTCAATCCAAAAGTGACGGAAAGGATTTTCCGTCAATGGGGCCAGCCTTGCTGTGACCTGTTCACCTCTCCTAAACAGCAAGTACAGCAACTACTTTGCCCTAAGGCCCCCGCTGGGGAAGTCACCGAGAGATGCTGTTCTCCACATTTGGCCCCCCAGACTACTATATGCCTTCCTCCTATACCTTTGATTCCACAATTCATTCAGAAAGCACTCAGGCAAAAGAGCAGAGTATTCCTCATTGCACCTTATTGGCCTCAACAAATATGGTTCCCCTTTCTTTGGCTTTATCTGATTTGATGACCTTGGATTCTGGACCCAGTTCCAGACCTTCTATCACATCCAGACAGACTAGTCCATCTAGACATTCTGAATCTCAAGCTGACAGCATGGTTTCTTCAGTTCTGCTAGTTGCCAGGCATCTTAACCTTTCTTCCTCAGTATGTAAAATTCTTTTAGCTTTTCCTAAGCCTTCCACCCAGGGACTGTACACTAGCAAATGGAAGAGATTTACCATTTGGGCTCATGAAAACGATATTGACCCATTCTCTGTTTCTATTGAAAATATTTTAGACTTTTTTGCCTCACTTTTCAATACAGGAGCTTCCCATTTTATCATCAGAATTTAACTAGCAGCAATTTAAAACTTCCATGATGGTTTGGAAGATCGTTCCTTGGCTTCTCATAGACTCTGCAAGACATTTTTAAGAGACACTACTACTGAAACCCCCTTTCAAAGATCCTACTCCTTCTTGGGATCTAAGGCTAGTGTTGCAAACCATCATATGTCCTCCTTTTGAGCCATCTGTAGACTGTGATTTAAAGTACTTGTCATGGAAAACATTGTTTTTGGTGGCAATAACCTCTGCTAGAAGAATTTCAGAAATTCAGGCCTTATCATGTAAACCAACTTATCTGATTGTTCACAGAGTTACCTTACGTACAAATCCCACCGTTCTACCTAAAGAGATATCAGTGTAATATCAATCGGTCTATTAGTTTGCCGGTATTCTTTGCAAACTTTTCAAACAGAGGTGAATACCTTTTACATTTGCTAGATGTTCACAGACAATTATGCTTTTATCTTCACAAAACTAAAAACATCCGAAAGAATGACCAACTATTTGTGTCCTTTTCAAGTGCTAGTTTTGGTAAACCTGTCAGCAAAGTGACCTCAGCCAGATGGCTCAAGGATTGTATTTCCTTTATTTGTGACAAAAAGAAAATTGTTTTGCCCAAGCCTGTGAAAGCACATTCTACAAGATCTGTTGCCACTTCAGCAGTGTTCCAATCTAGAGCTTTATTAGTCATTACAATCTGGATTTCGCCTCTAGGGGAACAGGGATACTTTCATGGTAATTATGACATGTGTTGAGGCATAGCAGATAGGATTTCCATTAAGACATCTTTAATTATACTTTATTTCTAATCTGCAAGCTTGATCTGAGGATCATGGGACAGGGGGATTGTGGGTAAGGATGAAGTTTGAGAGTTTTTGGCCTGTGCAAGCTGTAGTAAAGGCTGAGTCAGTTCTGATATTGGAACTGAACCCATATGTCAAGGATAGATGAAGATGGATAGCACAGATAGAACATTATGGTAAGTACATAACTTCTTTTTTTGCTGATTATTCAAAATCTGAATCTGGATGATAATTTTTAAATTTCTTTTAGACAACTTTTTTTTCTGAGGATGTGCAACAGGCATTGAAAGAGGCAAGAAAATCTGCTACTAGGAAATCTTACTTATACAAATGGAAAGATTTTCAGTTTGTTGCTAAAACAGAAAACAGGACCGATCTCAAGGCAGGGCACCCCTGGTTCTTCAGTACCTGTATGAATTGCTCAATTCTGGGCTAGCATACACTTTGATAAAGGTACACCTTTCAGCCATATCAGCCTCTTTGCCACTGGATCCCCCTTATCTTCTCTTTCTTAAGTGAACTCATTTTTAAACAGGAAGGGGTTTGCATGTTAGATCACCTACTTGGGAGAGCGAGGGTGACAGATGGCCTGGGAAAGTTTACCTACTGAACAGACTTAGTGCCTGTGACATCAGTCATAAAAGCTACCAACAATGGACTTTCTTACTGATCTTCTGCAAAGTGCATAACCTAAATCATTAGTATCAACAAGATGGAGTTTGAGTTTAGTTTTGAAAGCCTTTCTTAGTTCCATAGAGATAGTAAGTTAATAAAGACAGACAGTACAACAGTCATGGTATCTAAACTGGCAGGCCAGGCTATAATTTTTGTAACAGTACAACTTGACTTAAAGATTTTGGAGTGGACCATACAGATGAACATAACTTTGTAAGCATTTTGTCTTCTTGGACACTTTAATTTGACAGTAGACACAAGAATCAGGAATATCTGACTGCTTACAAAAAGAACTTGTATGATACAGTATTCAAATCCATGGCCTCGACACTGGGTTGTTCCTATATTGGCCAGTGTAATTCCACAGAGAATGCCACAAGAAGCAGCATGGAGAATAGATATTTTTCCTTCCAGTGCAGTGTTTCATACATTGCTCACCCTAGATGGAATCTGTGTAATACTGTCATTTTATGCTGTAGAGGTAATTTCTACACCCATTTGAGTGCTCATATTTGGTGGACCCCTATGTTTGTTTCCTTTGAAGCTTTGTTTGTTGTTACATTTGTCAGAAGGATTTCAGAATTATAGAAGCTGATGTGCTCTTAGTCTTCTATGTTCTCCACAGGAATATGTTTCAATTAGGACTATTTCTTCTTTTATTCCTAAATTAGTTTCTGTGGTGATTTTGAAATAGTTAATTCATCTCGTTTCAAAACACAAAATAACGCAGAAAGGCTTCTGCATTCCAAGGACATTTAAAGGCAGGTTACGCATTACCGTTTCTGGACTGCCTCACTAAAAAAATAAATAAACAGATTAGTTGTTTATGTTATTTGTGAAATTTAAGAAAGACAACCAGTGGGCAAGCAGATCCTGTCCAGATGGTTAGGGAACAATATTTCCTTTTGGTGTGACAAATTATGCAAAATGTTAAAAAATAACTTTTGGTGATGGCTCACTCTACAAGGGTTGCATCTGGAGAGCTGTTTGTATAATATTCAGACTTTTATGTGCTGAGATCCTTTCACTGTTTTTTCTCATAAACACATAATGTCTTTTTCTGCCATTCCCTTCATTATACCCAAGGTCATATCAGAGATTGACATGAATAAACAGATGCAAGTGTCTTCAGCCCATTCTCATCTGAAAGAGAAAGGAAAATGACCCATAAACAGGGTGTCTAATAGAAGGCAACTGTTTATACTTCCAAAACAACATATATTAAGAAGTTCAGCCAATTACTATTTTTTACATCAGCCATTTGAGTATCCTTGTAATAAGCCACATCACATTCAGCTGAATAACTACTCAGATTTTGATTCTTTTATTTCTCAAAATGTAAAGCTCTTCATGGGGTAATTGCATCATTGACTGCTTCCAAAGCTTATTTTCAGAGGCATGTTTTCTGTGACCATCTGTGAAATTACTCAGTCAGTGATTTAGAAGTTTATTATGCATTACAAGTTAAAACTAAAAGCAGTTTTATTACAATATATGTCTGAGGAATGTTTCCTGAAGCCACCACCTGGTTCCTGGATGTATAATTTGGTATTCTGTTTACGTAGCTCTGTGAGGGCAAGGACAGTGGTGCATCATAGTATACCTTTGTGAGGTACTCACATAACAGTAGACAACTGAGGTGACCCTGTCTTCACAGCATTATTCTTCCTCTGAGCTTATGAACTTTGTCTTTTCTTCCAAGAAAGATTTTGTTGGACTGCATAGTTTGGGTGCTGTGTTTGAGAGTGAGCATGTTGCATGGTGATACTCAGCCTTCCTAGGCTTGTATTCACCTACCATGCCAGTATTGTGAATTAGCCTTTTGCCATGAAAAGTCCTAATTATGGAACAATAAAGTGTGATTGAAAGGCCATAATTATGGAACAATAAAGTATGATTGAAAGGCCCTAATTATGGAACAATAAAGTATGATTGCTGAGTTGTAAGAAAAGTGACTACAACTGTTACACCCTCGTCTCATTTGTATCGTCTGCAACAGTATGAGAGATCAGCCTTATGCTTAGAAAGTGCCCTAATTTGCAGGACGATATATCTGTTTTTACATGGGATATCTTGTTTTGTTCCAAGTGTTGGAATTTTCGGAATGGATGTGGTAGTGGAGAGTGATGCCACCCATACACACACACACACACACACACACACACACACACACACACACACACACACACAGTTTGACTGTATACCCCCTCATGTTATTTCAGTTGCAATGGCTAATTTAGGACATTTTCCAATTTTGGTGATGGAAAGTATGTGTCTGTGGGGGGGGGCAGGGTTGATCTTACACACCACTATATTTTGCAATCAGTTTGGTTCTTGGATGGGGTGCACTCTGTGTGGAGTCTGCATGTTCTTCTTGTGTCTACCTGAGTATCTGCTGATTGTTCATGTTTCTCCCTATATCCAGAAAAACATGACAAAGGTGAACTGGTAGGCCTCCAAATTTCCCAGATGGGTGCATGTGTGTGTGTGTGTGTGTGTGTGTGTGTGTGTGTGTGTGTGTGTGTGTGTGTGTGTGTGTGTGTGTGTGTGTGTGTGTGTGTGTGCACTGTGATATACTGGCATCCTATTCAGTTTTGGTTTCCTGCCTTACACCCACTGAATGCCAGTCTAAGCTCTAGCATCATTGGAGAATGAATGAGTGCATTTTTAATGGCACTCACATGTATACTCTTTAGTAATACACATCTTGTTTTCTTTATTCTTGCATCTAATGTCAAAATATAGAGAAAAATTAACTTTAACTATGCATTGTGACAACAAATGCTATAGTGAAGGGCTGAAGTACAGCCCTGCACACCTTCCACCTTAAGTATCCCCTGGAAACAGGCCACAGGCCTAGTAGGACTAATTTGGTCAATAAATTAGTTAAAAATACATAAATAAATTCTTGGCATTTTGTCTCATATTCGCGTAACACATATGTCATTATAACTTCTGCCCTAATCCCCTAACAACATCTACACTGTCCCTGTATATCCTTTTTCCTCAAGATAAAGATTCATAATTGGCTATTAACTTATACATAATATATGACATCACACCACTGGTACTGTATTGTACAGTCACCTACCTAAATGAAACGTAAGTCCGCAGGAGTCAGGCCTAAATATGTCACTGTTTTACATTAATACAAGAATGATGACTTTCCTTTTCTTCCCATAATAGAGCAGTGGCAAGATTAGGTGGAATTATGAGCTTCAGAAATTCTTTGCCTTCCATGCAAGATGGATTCAGAACCGATCCTCAGTTCCGACTCGGACGCTTACTAAAGCTCGAGGCCTCTGACCAGCTTGTGGCTCATACCCTATCCCATGATACTCTAGTGCTTTCCCCAGATCTTGTTTGCCACTGAAACAGATCTGGTGCATACAACAGCTCTGGCTAAGTGTTAAACTATTTCTTAACTTCAATTTAAAGTTTTTTCTACAGTTTAAAACTTATTCTTAGACTTAAATATATAGTTTTCCCTAGTTCACCTTCCACTCCTTTTTAGTGGGAGTGTACTTATTTCTTACTACTGTGTGTTTGGCCGTTTGCTTGTTAGACCTTGAAAATCCCTATCCTGTTTGCAGTGATATTAGTGCGTGTTTCTGCTCCTTTAGCACCATAGAATTTAGATAAAAATTTAGATACAGTGTAAATTTATTGTGTGTTTTTCTAGTAGTAGGTTTATACATTAACAAATACTTGGTGTATTTTTGGATTAAGGAGTTCCCATAGTGGTATCTTTTACCTTATATTTGATAGTTCTAGGGTATGTGTGTGTGTGTGTGTGTGTGTGTGTGTGTGTGTGTGTGTGTGTGTGTGTTATTTTTCTGTAGTTCAGGTACATAGGGCTTGTTTTGACTTAGAGAGCTATATACTCATTTAAGTTACAGGGTTAGTTTGTGTGTGTGCTGACTGAGACAATGTTCAAACAACAAAAAGATGCGAAACCTTCGGGTTTCAAAAAATGTCCAAAATATTCACAAAAAATGTCCATCACTGATGGATATACAGTGTGCGTTTACTTCCTGGGGCAGTTCATCTGCAGGAATCCTGTGCCATATGCCATTCATTCAGTTCCAGGGTCCTCCATTAGAGGAAAAACAAATTTATATTAAAAGGTTTAATAAAATGTTCCTTTTCAGAAGCTCTGGAAAAGGATCAAAGTTCCTCTAAATCACCAGCTCATGACAAAACCTCAAAGAGATCATCTTCAACCTCTTCGGAGAAGTCAAAGCTGTCATCCAAAGTGCCTAGGATGACCATGACAGATCTTCTGCCTTGGCTCCATCTGTGTCGGATCCGATGGCAGTACAAGTTCAGATCCGCTCCCCAGCCTTGGAGCCGGTCTCTCTGACCCTTAGGTCACTTCTTTTGCAATCTGTAGCATCTGCACCAGCCTCTCGACCCTCCAAAAGTTTATCCAATTATGATGTGGATTGTGTGGTGCAGAGATTGCGTAGGACACCAGCGCTAGCCAAACTTTTGTTGGAGCCAATCCAGAGGGGCTCAGAACCGACTGGACATGTTCCCTTATCTTTGATTCCTTCTCTGATCCCAGAACCGGAATGTGCAGAATTCATAGTAGTGGAACTGTCAGAGACAAGACCTGTATCAGGCTTATCAGTTCCGACTGCTCTGACTACCTTGGTGCCATCTGAGGTATCTAGGGGCCAACATTCACCGGTCGGGTCCGGAGAGGACAGTCAGACTAAAACTTTTTTGGTTCCAAACTTGCCTCCCGGGGCATTGGCTCAGGTGAGGTCATCTCTTATCTTGGCTTTGGAGCCGTCTCCTCTGGCGCTGGGGAGACCTTCCAATTCCTCGGAACCAGAAGCCTCTTTAGGCCATGGGAGAGGGGCTTTCACAGCTATGACGAGAGCTCTGTCCCCATGGACATCCTCACTGTCAGATCCAAGCATTCCATCCCCCAAAGCACCGGTATCCATCTATGCACAGATGATTCCACAAAGCGTGAAGACCCTAAGCCTCAGGATGCCCCATTGGGTGAGCCCCTCTTCTTAAACCTCTCTGGAGTACCCCCTCTGAAGAGGTCCCTCGGAAGAGGCTATGTAAAAGGAAACATTTTTAGACTCCCCAGAGGAGTCAATCACTTCAGATACGGATCTCAATGAGTCAGAAGGGTCCCCATGGTCACCCTCTGAGGATGTTTCTTTTGCAGACTTCTTGAAAATCCTTAAACAGAGACATGGCTGGAAACCCATTACCCCTTCTGATGAGGAGTCCATGTACTTGAAGGCTTTTGGGTCTCACTCTTCATCCACTTTGGTGTCTCCGCCTTTCGATGAACTCATACAGTTAGTTTGTTGAAAAGCGTGGGAGTCTCTGGACATAGTGGAACCTGCCCCAAGGAGGCCTAACAAATTCGTCACCTCTCCAGATGATAAAAACTTTTTAAGAAAAGGAGTTCCCATAGATGCTATGGTGGTGGTGGTGGCCACCAAAAAGGAATTATCAGAGACTTCCACATCTGTCCATCCCCTGAACAGAGTGGTGTATGATGGACAGATGCAGAAAGCGCATGTTCTCATCAGTGGCTTTTACTCTTAGGTCCCTGAATTACCTTACACATTTTATGAGGTTACAGAGAGATCTCCTAAAAGAGCTTGGAGATACTCTCCAGGGTACAGTAGCTGCGGGAGTAACAGAAAAGGTATCTTCACAGCTTGCTATCTTCAGTTCAGTAGTTAACTCGTTCATGAGGCTCGTTTCTTATGCAGCTGATGGAGCGAGCAGGTCAGTGGGTTCTGGAATTGCCCTTAGGTGACATTCCTGGATGCCCTTGTGTAGTTTTGTGGAACCTTTCATGTCATCTTTTATTAATACCCCATTTGATGGCTCATCCTTGTTTGGGCCTAAAGTTAAGGAAACACTAACCTGGTATGAACAAGAAGAAAAGACTCTCTCTGCCATCGGAGTCCATTTTTCCACACCTTCTAGACCTTATCCCAAGGGTCAAAAGGGAGGGGAAAATGTGGTTCCAAAAATCCCAGAGGGCTTTTTAAGACACACAGGGTGAACCTTCCTCCAGGGGCAGAGGAGAAGGAAGTAATGGAAGATGGTGGCCACATGACAGAGGGGGTCTGCAACATCAGGTCAACTGGGAATCTTTCCTTAGTAAGCCCTTTCAGCGCTCCTGAAAGGAGACCCATCTGTCCCTCTCTGGAGGCATTTGGGGGTTGCTTATTTTTGTACCCACAAACCTGGCTAAAAATAGCAAAAGACAAGTGGTGCAAAGCATTCTATCCAGAGGCTATTCAATCCTCTTTTTTAGTGCCACCCCCACAATCAAAAAGAATCCCGGACGTCCCACCCAGTCACAGGAAACAAGCAACCTTAGACATTCAAATGTTGCTACAAAAAAGAGTCATCCAATCAGTCCCCACAGACCAGATAGAATCCAGGCCTTACTCAAGGTTCTTTTTAGTTCCAAAGAAAACAGGGGACTGGAAACCCATTCTGGATCTCAGCCAACTAAACAAGTCAGTGAAAAAGACAAAGTTCTGGATGGTCATATTGCAGTCAATACTTCCCTTTCTAAGGAAAGACAATTGGATGTGCTCTATAGACCTCCAGGATGCGTACTACCACATAAAAATGGACAGACCATCCAGGAGTTACCTGTGCTTTTGGCTGGGAGCCAGTCACTTTCAATTTCAAGCTCTGCCCTTTGGTCTCACTACAGCCCCCAGAGTGTTCACCAAATGCATGGCAGTAGTCACGGTTCACCCGAGGTGTCTAGGATTCTGGGTGTTTCTATATCTGGATGACTGGCTCCTAACCGCCACCACCAAGCATCTACTCATTCAGACAAGAGACACTACCCTGAAACTCTGTGCTCTGCAAAGAATTTCAGTAAATTACAAAAAGTCTGCCTTAATGCCATCTCAACATATCGTTTTTATAGGCGCAGAGTTAGATACTAAAACAATGATAGTCAGACTTCCATCAGACAGGGTACAGGCTCTTTGACTTCAAGTTTAGGACCTCCTCTTCAAAACCAAAGTTCAAGCGGGAGCAGTCCTAAAGGTATTGGGGACTATGGCAGCAGCAGTAAATGTGATTCCTCTGGCAAGACTACATATGAGAATCCTCTAATGGCTCCTGTTCACACAATGGTCCATGCAGGAACTTCTTATGTTCCACTACATAATGCTAATGGAATCCTGCAAGAAAGACCTCCGATGGTGGATTCATTCCCACCAAGTAACGAAAGGTCGATTGTTTTTTCCCCCTACGCCGGTAGCCACAGTGACTATGGATGCTTCACAGATGGGGGGGGGGGGGGCGCATTATCAGGGAAAAATAATCCAAGGCACTTGGCAAGACTACAAGGCTCATTTGCACATCAATGTACTAGAGATGAGAGCAGTGCTGATGGCGTTGCAAGCACTCCAGGACTCTCTTCTGATAGGTACAATTGCAATACAGACAAACAAGATGTCAGTCTTGTGGTACATAAACAAACAAGGAGGAACCAGATCTTACCCCCTTTGTCGAGAGGCCCTAAGAGTATGGCAGTTCATAGGTTGGTACTAGGCTATCAGTCCTAGGGCCTATACAAGCTTAGCCATAACAATTCCCTGGCTATTTCTTCCCACACTATTTACTTCCCTGGACCCCTGTCTAGCAGGGCGACTGACATGATCTCCGGGGTGAATTTCCTTTCTCCCATCCAATTGTCAAGGTTCCTTTTGAAGAGGGCCAAAGAGGCACTCTGCTTGACATGTATGGGCAATGTATTCCAGAGTCTGGGGAGTCTCTGGGTCAGGAATCTATCCCTCCAGCATGTTTTGTTTATTGTGATGACAAGGTTTAGATCCCTGGAGCATGTGGCTCTGAGGGATTGGGATTTCTTTAAGTGTAGCATGTCCAACAGCTCTGGGTTTGACATGGCCTAGTATGTTAAGCAGAGATCGCCTCTGAGTAGATGGTATGCGACAGAGTATAGCTGGAGTTTTTTAAGGCGGTCAGCGAAGGGCATCTGCTTTAGGCCTGTGATTCTTTTAGTGAGGTATTTCTGCAGCCTTTCCAGTTGTTGCAGATGTCTTGAGAGGTACATACCAAACGGGGCGTTGTATTCTATAATGGGTCTAATGAGGGATGAGTACAGTGGAACAATGACCTCCTTTTTTCTGGATGAAAAGCCCTTAGTGATGAGGTGTGCCACATAGAAGGATTTCCTGACTGTTGTGGCGATGTGGTTATCGAAGGTGAGACCACTGTCCACCTGTGTCCCTAAGTCTCTTATCACACTTTCGGTGTTTAGTGTACTGCCACCTATATGGTAATTCACGGGTACATGTCTTTCCCAAAGGGGATAACTATACATTTCTTGGCATTGAGCTTGAGCCCATGGCTCTGGAACCAAGCATCTACTTCTATAAGGCCCTTTTGTAGGGTATCCACATCATTTGGGGATTCAATAATGGCTCCCAGTTTGCAGTCATCTGCAAACTTTGTTAGCCAGAGTCCCTTAGTGTTGGCCTGTACTTCAGAGAAGTAGATGCCAAACAAGAGCATTCCCAGGACTGAACCCTGAGGTACTCCACTTGCCACTTGTCTGGAGCTGGATTTGGAGTCGGCTACTTTTACAGTGTGGGTTCTATCAGTAAGCCAGTTAGCAACCCATTGGGTGACGTAGGGATTAATGCCCAGCTTAGTAAGTTTATCTATGATTCCAGAGTGGGGGATGGTGTCAAAGGCCTTGGCAAGGTCTAGATAGGCTGTGTGGACCAACTTGCCCTTGTCCATGGCTCTGGAGACTGATTCAAAGAAGTGGGTGATGTCCTCCCAGCACTTTCTAGTAGCATCGCACATCCCGGGGAAATCCAACGTGATAGCAGACAAGCTAAACAGATCAATTCTGATGCCACATGAGTGGTCCCTGAAGAAAAAAGTAGCGGAAATGATTTTTCGCAAATGGGGCCAGCCTTGCTGCAACCTTTTCACCACACAACATGCAGCAGCTACTTCACCCTAATCCCCCCACTGGGGGAGTCCCCAAGGGATGCACTAGTATACGATGGGCCTCTGGGACTCTTATTGGCCTTTCCTCCCTTTCCCCTGATACCCAAGGTTCTTCAGAAAGCCAACATTCTGGGAAGGACCCTAATTCTGATAGCCCCTTACTGGCCTCGTCAAATCTGGTTCCCCTTCTTGAAGCCTCATCTTCAGGAAGAGCCTTGGATTCTGGACCCGGTGCCAGACCTTCTGACCCATTTGTCGGGGGCTCTCCATCCATCTCTTCACTCCCTAAAATTGACAGTGTGGCTGCTCCAGTTCCAAATATAGCCAGGCTGCACAATTTTACCCCAGAAGTCTAAAGAATCCTGATTTCTTCTCATAAGATATCTACGAGAAAACTATACATTAGTAAATGGAAGAGATTCTCAATTTGGGCTTCGCAGAATCATATTGATCCTTACTCAGCACCACTATCATCCATTCTAGAATTCTTGGCTAAGCTGTTTAAGGAAGGGGTAGCTGCAGTGACCATTATAGGTTCATAGGTTCATAGGTTCATAACATGGCTTTATACAGGCCAGACATGCCTCTGAAACAGGCGGTATGCCACTGAGTAGAGTCCAATCATTAGAGTCCAATTAGCAACAATCTCTAATTTTGACATTGTTGATGAGGGTCAAAATATTATGTCTCATAAACTATCAAAAGCCTTTTTGAGAGACACGAGCTTATTAAGATCACCTATAAAACCACACCTTCCACCATGGAATCTAAATTTTGTTTTGCCATGCGTAATTCTTCCTCCATTTGAACCACCGGCATTTTGTGACTTGAAATTTCTATCTTGGAAAACTGTATTCCTAGTAGCAATCACATCAGCCAGATGGGTTTTGGAGTTATAGGCTTTATCAATCAAACACCCGTATGTGATATTATATAATGACAAGGTTTCACTGTCCACAAATCCTTCATTTCTTCCAAAAGTATGTGCAGAGTTCAATCTAAACCAATCTATAGATCTGCCAGGGTTTTTTCCCAAATATGGCAATAAGGCAGAGTACATGCTTCACCAGCTTGATGTCCATAGACAGCTATGCTTCTACCTGCACAGAACAAAAGAATACAGAAAATCTGACCAGCTTTTTGTTTCCTTTTCAAGTAATAAAAAGGGACTTGCTGTAACAAAAACTACTTTGTCCAGATGGTTATCAGATTGTATTGCATTTACTTATCAATCAATAGACAAACAGCTGTCAGGCAAGGTGAAGGCGCATTCTACCAGAGCTGTTTCAACTTCTCAAGCCTTTAGGGCAAGGTTACCAATAGACACAGTTTGTGCAGCAGCAACATGGGCAAGGCCTCATAACTTTATCACTCATTACAAAGTAGATATGGCCTCCAGAGACAGGACTTCCTTTGGTTCCACTTTTCTGAAGAATATTCTCCTGTGAGCCACCCAGGAAAGATGGTGCTAGGGATGATTTCCCATCGGTATAGAATGAAGACGAGATAGGACAACTTCACATAAAGAAGTTATGTACTCACCATAATATTCCATGTGAGTTGTCCATCTCGTCTTCATTCTTATGACCCACCCTTCTACCCTCTGCCTTTGAATTTTGGAGGATCAAGAGATTCCTAGTTTTATATCTGACAGACTTTGATCTTCTTGCCTTATAAAGGAATGACTATATATATATATATATATATATATATATATATATATATATATATATATATATATATGGGTCCCCTTCAGATGATCGAACATTTAAAAGTTCGACTTTCATATGGCCGAGACCATATGATTGAGCTTTCAAAAGCTCGATCGATGTGAATGGAGATCTCCATACAGTGCTGAACAGGAAGATTTCCTGTTACCAAATGTAGTGCGATCTCGGAGTTGGTGTATTTAAGTAGCAAGGGGTGTGGGGGTTGCAGGGGGGCTTGCCCCCTGCTAAACAGAGTTAGTGTTTTTTTTGTGGTATGGTGTTTACTTTACATGGTCGATGTTTCAAATGTTCGATCATATGGTCTCGGCCATATGAAAGTCAAACATTTGAGCTGCCGATCATGTAAAGTAGACCCATATATATTTATACTATTATAACTAGGTGTATAAGTACATAAACAAACAAGATCTGAGGAAAGCCCTAGAGCATCATGGGGTAGGGTATAAGCCACTATACCAACATTCTTTTCTGCCACCCCTTTTCTCTGACCAAAATGTCCTCAAACCTGTCTCAGAATCTGGTCCTCAACATCTGCCTTTGGCAAAAGGTTGCCTCAGACTCTTGGGTGTTAAAATGGTGCAGGATGGTTACAAATGGATACAAAAACCTCCTTTCAGGGGAATTCTTCCCCACCCTGTGAAGTAAACAAAATATTTTCCTCAGGTTCTTCACTGTTTATTCACCCTAGTTGTCACAGAACACTACCTGTATGTCATAGAAGAAAGGCTATTCCAGTATATTTCTGGTACCAAACAAAGTGGCCTCTTGGAGACCAGTACTATACCTTTCATTCCTAAACCTGTATGGCAGTGTACCAGAATTCAAAATGTTGACGTTACAGAACCTGTTACCCCTCCCTCCTGCAATGAGCAACATGGTAACACACTTGACTGAAAAAATGCTTATTATCACATTCCCGTAGTCACAGACTTCAAGAATTTTCTAAGGTTCTCTGTTTCTGGGTCACATTATCAGTTCTCTGCATTACCCTTTGGATTGTCTACATAGGGTCATAGGTTCATAAGTGTATACTAGGCTAAGGAGCACTTGGGCCTTAGTCATGCATCCCAAATGTATCTTGCATTTTTTGAGCCTTTGAGGTTATTTTAAGGGGTATATGTAAGCCTGGGTATGATTTACAGACTGCTTCTGTCCATTAGAGACACAGGTGCAAGACTTGGGGTACATTTCTGATTTCCCATCCTCTGGTCCAGATCACACTTGAATAAGATTAAGGAGTAACTATGTTTCACATGGATGGGAAGCCTATTTCAGAGGAAGTAAATTCTTTGAGACACACATACCTGTTCCTCCAGCATATCCTACTTATGTCGCAAGCAAAGTTCAAGTCTCTAGATCAAGTAGTTCTGATACTATTGGTTTTGCATATTTGTAATTACCAGATCCATTATGTTTGCACCCCTAGTGGGCAAATGGATTAACTGATCCAGGGTGTTTGTGTTTTCAAAGTCTAGGAATCTCTGGGCCTATAGATTTGAGGTCATGTAAGATTCCCAGTTTATAGTGAAATAGTTAAATTCACCCATGAATTTGGTATTGGGTAGAATGGTAAGTATCTCTAGTAGGTCTAAATATGCATTATGGGTTTCATGGTCATAGAGGGTGATCTATAGCTCACAAGGATATGATATGGGTGTCTACCTATGGTCATTTTGTCATGGAAAAGCTCAAACATCTCATCCTGTTTGACCAACCTTGAGGTTTGTTTGTTTTGATGTAGATGGAGATACCACCACCTTAACTCCCTGCCTGTGCA
This sequence comes from Protopterus annectens, assembly GCF_019279795.1. Lineage (NCBI taxonomy): Eukaryota > Metazoa > Chordata > Ceratodontiformes > Protopteridae > Protopterus > Protopterus annectens. Next base: position 1,037,816,858 of record NC_056737.1, read on the forward strand.
GTAGCTAGTCTAAATGTGTGGAGACATTGTATCCCTGCACTGCCAGGGTGCCCTTTGCATCTTTAAACTGTGTAACTGCACAGATGTCTGCATTCTGCAAGGTGAGGAGAGCTTAGAGGGGGTAGAGTTTCTTGTTTAGGTTCCTGGCATTGAGTAGTATCACCTTTAGATTCCCTTGGATTGAGTTTGCTAAGTTGGAAAGTCTGTCAGTTTGGTATTGCCTTAAAAAGCACTATGGGAAAGGACAATGTTTTAGCCAATATAATTCTGGGGGGGGGGGGGGGGGGGGGCAGACCATCTTTGACAAAGCAATGTATTCTGTTGACTGTATTTTCCTATGCTGACAAATATTGTACCCCGATTGAATGACGGCAGAAGCTAAGCCATTTATTAAAGTCAATCATCTTCTGTTCATAAAATGGCATCATCCTTGGTGAAGGTAGAATGCTGCTCATTGCTAGACTCAAATCAGGCTGCTTCACATGGTCTGAGAGCTCCACAATATGTCTTTTCATATAGTTTGTGGAGGTACATCTCAGGTCATTTACACCCACATGGAGTATGACTGAGTCTTACTTGTACTTATAGTTTATTGACCTGAATGCATGAGTAACTTGGTGGATCCTGGCCCCAGTGGGCAACCGACTGTGATTTTCTCCTTTTTCAGCCTGGTGAGTGGGGTGTCTGTATGTCTCACAATGGAGTCTCCTATGACTAGAGTATTGGATAGTGTGTTGGCTTAGTTTATAGGCTTTGTAGTTGACGCTCCATGGGGTGTGGTTGTATGTGTGATGTTGGGTGTTGTTTCAGTAGAGTGCTTTTGAGTTTGTTGAGGATAATTGATGCGGTTCATGTGTCTGGGAGGACTTTGGGGGTTTAGGAAGATAGTTTATTAGTGTCTCAGCATATGTTGTCCTATGAGTCATGTGCATACTATGCATGGTTGGTGTAGTGTGTGTGTGTGTGTGTGTGTGTGTGTGTGTGTCTGTGTGTGTCTGTGTGTGTGTGTGTGTTACTAAAAACCTGATTGTTATTTTCAGTGCTTGTATGCAAATGTCTTGGCTCCAGTGACATTGTGTAATTACATCTCTTGCATACTGTTTTGATTTCTCTAAAGATTGGATGGTTGTCACTGAACATGAGGCAATAACTGCATTGTCTCAGGATGCCCATATCCACCAGACTGGTGATGGAGAAATTAAGAAAGTACACATCCGTGATGTCAGATCTTTCTAGGTGAACTACAGTGATGTGGTACAAGAGGGGTTAACAGTGGCTGGCTTGGGTGCTTTAGAGGCTAGATCCAAAGGTGTTAATAAAATATCTAACTCCAGTCTTAGTTATTGCAGTCTGAAAGGCATTCACATTTTTCCTTATTTAGATGATTTACATATCTTTACAAAGTCTATCCAGATAGTCATTATCATGAGTTATGTCTCTTCTGACCAATTTGGGCTTTCAGATAAATGTTGCAAAAATCCTCCTTGACTCCATCTCACAGGATTGTGTATCTTGGTTACCTTGTAGATACCTCTCCAGAAAAGGCTTTTCTGACACAAGGGAAGGTAGATTTTATCTGGAATCATTCCTGAGCTTCTGCAATCAATCTCAGACTTCTGCAAAAACATTTATCAGGATCCTAGAGTTCAAAGCTTCTATGCTTCTCATGATTCTCCTAGCTAGATTATATATGAAAAAGATGCAATAGTTTCTAAAAACATTTGCATCCTCTAGACCATCAAATTCCAGTTTTGGACTTTCTAGAAATGGAATTTCATTTGTGTCGACAGCAAGTTCAGCTGAATCCAGGTCTTTCTTTCTTTCCTCAGACCCCAAACCAATCTGTCACAGACACTTCAGATTTTGCTTATAGAGCAGTTTCTGTGGGGGTGAAGGTGCAAGGCCTGTGGAATCAATCAGGCAGATCAAAACACATCAAGATAAAGGAGATACATGCCCAGTATCAGAACCTAGCAAGTACTCCATCACAGGTACAGTGTTAGACTCTCTGTGATCATCTCCCAATCTATATGACTAGACATCTCACACATGCAATTAAACAGCAAATATCTGATGTTGTTAATCTTCATTCATTCCTTACTGATGGGTGTCAGTTTCATCCTTGGAACTGAGTTGACCTTATACCAAGCTCGCCCCAGCCAAAATCTCTCGTTCTAAGCTTTACCCATAGTGCCCTTCTCTCAGTTACCTCAGATCTTGTTTGCCACGTTGCCGAAAAGCCATGTCAAACCAGCTCTTGACTAAGCCTAGGTAAATAAATAAAGTTTTCTAACTTTTCTGAAAATCCTTTTCCACTTTCTTGTTAGTCAGTAGTTTACCTTCTTTCTTGGAAAGCTCTTTTTACTTCCTTTACTGCTTTGTTACCTTTTAGAGGTATTTCTTCTCATACCATTGTTGGTATCCCCTCTCCCTTACCCTTGTGGTAATTTTCTCTATTACCATTGTTGGTATTTCCCCTCCTTCCTCTCTTAGTCCCTTTATATATAAAAAAAAAAATTCTTTCTCTATCCTACATTGCTGTAGTCATGTCAGAAAAGAAGGGAGCGATTAGTTTCAAACAATGCGACTAGTGCGGCCACAAAATGCCAAATTCTGATTCGCTCACATCTTGTGTGTGTTGTCTGAATGTACCTCTTTTATCTGTCCATCCTCCCTGTGATATTTGTCAAGGGTTCAGTTCTAGAACTCTTAATAAGAGATGAAACAAACGTATTGTGAAAGGCCTTCATAAAACGCCTTTTTCTCTGTGCTGGAGGGGTCACCCCCTCCAAGCAAATCCCATAAAAAGAGATCGCACTCGGTTCTATCTTCACCCAGTGAAAAATAAGAGGAACCAAAGTCTAAACATTTAAAAGAGACTACTGCACCAAAAATGACTGCTACGGTACCTTCTACGATACCACCTACTAAAGTTGTGCCATCGGCACTGATTACCATTTTGGCACTGAGTGCTATGGCACTGACAGTGCATCTCCAAATTTTGTCTCCCTTGGTGCCATCCAGTGATTTAACTTTGGCACCGACCATAGCACCATCTACAGCCTTTTATAGCCCAGAAAAACTGACCCCGCTTACTCAAGCCTCCACTGAGACTTCGGTGCCGTTGGAGCCTCAGACCCAATATTCTCAGAAGGTGGGTCCTTTTCTGGGGCAGCAGTTTAGCCCCTTCCTAGAGTGGCCCAACTCCCCCTTGGGAATTTCCACTAGATCAACCAGGAGCCTCTCAGAACTTGACGTGGTGCTTCTTGTTGATCAGTTGCTTACGGCTAGAGGGATTACTACTCCATCCAAAACTCCCCTCCCATTAGGAGTTGGGGGTACTTCTCCAAGGACTCCAGCTTACTGTCTTCCTTCGACCTCGGAGCAGGCATCGAAGACCTTGGAACCGACGTGTATTCTGGTACCCATGAGTATGGTCTCACTGGTGGATCTCACAGTGGTTTCGGAGTTATCCCTTTGGCTTTTTTTTCAGTTGGAACCAAGGCTTTCTCAGGATCGTGGTTGGACTGCGACTTCTCTGGTTCTGGGAGTGGCTCTGATTTTTTCTATGACTCCATCCGTGGTTCCAGGGGCTCTTGCGGTACCAGCTTCTCTTGAGACTCCGTCCCTGGGGATTGGTTCGCTGGAGCAGGGTGTGACCCTGGTTCCAAGGCTGTCATTCTCGGTTCCGGGCTCCCATCCCTCTTCAGGTAGGCCTGCATTCCAGGCGATGAAAGGGCACTTGCCACTGCTGGCAAACCATCGATGTCAGACTACCCAATGACTCTTCTCTCCCAGCCACAACTGACGCAAATCACCATTATGGGACATCGAGCACAAGAGCTTCAGGAGGTCCTATTGCAGGGTGCCCCCTCTTCTGAGTCCTCTACAGAAACCTCCCCCTGAAGAAGGACCTAGGAAGAAATTGTGCAAGAAGAAACACATTGACTTCTCTGAGGAGTCTTTCACTGAAGATACAGACTAGGATGAAGGGGAAGGGTCCCCATGGTCAACCCCTGAAGATGTCTCCTTTGGAGATATCCTTGAAATCTTAAAACAGAGGGGTGATTGGAAGCCCTCCAACCCTTCCTCCGAGGAGTCAGTCTTTCGGTAGGCTTTTCGTGTTCAACCCTCTATCTCTCGGATGACCTCACCTGCAGATGAACTGATACAACTCATAGTGCAGAGGGCTTTGAAGAATCCTGACACCATTCAACTTATCCCAGAGACCAGATAAAATTTTATCACCCCTGGAAGAGAACCCACACTGGTCTAAGGGTATTCCAGTAGATGCTATGGTGGTGGTGGCTGCCATGTAAAAGGAGCATGCAGAGGAGAGCCAGATGGTCCACCTACCTAACAGGGAGTCCCAGGTGGTGGACCGACTAGGGAAGCAAGTGTTTGCATCATCAACCTTCACTATTAGGTCCTTGAACTATCTGGCACATTTTACTAGGCTCCAAAGAGATCCAGTTTCTGAACTCTTTAAAACCTTAGCAGGATAACTGCCTGATGAGGTACACAATGAAGTTGCCTCACAGCTAGCGACCCTGAAATCTATATCTAACTTGCTCATGCAGTTAATATCCCATGCAACTGAAGGGGCGACTAGAGCTGCAGGCTCAGGCTTAGTCATGAGAAGCCAGGCCTGGATGTGCCATATGATTTCACGGATCCCTTTAAGTCTTCCTTCCTTAGTACTCCTATGAAAGCATCATCCCTATTTGGCCGTAAAGTGAAGGACACATTAGCCAGGTGTGAGAAAGATGGAAAAACCCTGTCTGCTGTAGGTGTATGTTTCTCCACCCCCCAGTGTCCTTATTCAGGGAACCAGCGGAGTGGAAAAATGTGGCACAAAAAGCCTCAGGGTCCTTTTCGTGACACACATGGCAAGTTCTCCCCCAGAGGCAGAGGGGGTAACTCTAGTGGAAGGCGCCCCTACTGAGGCACAGGGGACCTGCATAATCAGGGGTCCAGAGATTCTTTTCTCTGGACAGCTCTATCAACGTTCCTAAAGAGCGGCCAAATTGCTTTCCTCTGGAAGCAGTTGGTGGACATTTGTCCCTACACCAAACAGCCTAGCATTGCATAACCACAGATTAGGTGCAGAGGATAATCACCAGAGGCAACAAAATCCCACTGACCTCCTTCCCAAATCCTCAAAAACATATTCCTGACATTCCACCCTGTCAAAGGGAATCAGCAGACATAGAGATAAAAAAGCTGTGCCAGAAATGAGTCATCCAAACAGTCTCACCAGACCAAATAGGATCTGGATTCTACTCAAGATTCTTTTTAGTGTGAAAAAAGATAAGGGACTGGAAGCCAATTTTGGATCCCAACCAAAATTCTGGATGGTCACGGTTTAGTCCATTCTTCCATTCTTGGAAAAGGATGATTGGATGTGGTCTATGGACCTTCAGGATGCGTATTACCACATACAAATGGACAAGTGCTCCAGAAAGTTCCTTTGCTTCTGGCTAGGAGCCAATCATTAACAATTCCGGGTTCTGCCCTTCGGACTCTCTACAGCCCCCAGAGTGTTCATAAAATGTATGGCAGTGGTTACAGCTCACTTGAGACTACAAGGATTCTGAGTATTTCTATACTTAGACGACTGGCTCATCACCACCACCACCAAGCGTCTCTTGGAAAAAACCCTGAACTACACCCTGACATTGACAAATCCTGAGGATCTCTGTAAATTGGGAGAAAAGCAACCTGGCTTATACTTCATAGGAGCGGTTTTCAATACCCAATCTTGCCAAGTGTCTCTTCCAGATCACAGATTGCAAAGACTAAGGGCTCAACTCTGAGTGATACATTGTTAGGACATGGCCTCGGCTTGAGATGTCCTCCAACTTTTAGGTTCAATGGCTGCAGCAATAATCATTATCCCACTCATGAGATTACACATGAGACTCCTTCAGTGGCTTCTTTTGCCTCAGTATTACCCGAATCATCATCCATTATCTTACCAAATATGGATAACAGAACAGTGCATAAAAGACCTTTGGTGTTGGATGAAGCCAGATGCAAATCTTTGGAGTCATCCTTTTTCCCCTCCTCAACCCAAGGCCACTGTGACCACAGACAGTTCCCTGATAGGGTGTGAGGAGACATTTTCAGGGTATGACTGTCCAAGGCACATTGTCGTCCATAGAGGTCAATGTGCATATCAGTTTACTAGAACTGAGGGCAGTGCTTCTAGCATTGCAGGCATTTCACTCTGTCCTTCCGTTTGGAACAATTGCCATTTAATCAGACAACATGGCAGTTGTCTGGTATATCAGCAAACAAGTGGGAAACAAGTCCTACCCATTGTGTCAAGAGGCCATGAGAGTGTGGCAATGGGCAGTAGCTTACAACCGCTTTCTGATCGCAATGTACATTCCTGGGGATTCCAACATAATTGCAGACAAACTGAGCAGATGTATCCTTCTGCCTCACAAGTGGCCCCTCAACTTAACCATAACGGTGAAAATCTTCAGCTGTTGGGGCCAACCTTGCTGCAATCTTTTCACCCCCCCAAACAAACCACAATTGCAGCAACTATTTTGCCCTGACCCCCTCACAGGAGGAGTCCCTGAGGGACACTCTGGTTCACAATTGGCCCATGGAACTTCTATGCGCTTACCACCCTCTTCCAGTAATCCCAAAATTTCTGAAGAAAGCCCTCCAGTTGAAAAGCAAAGTGATCCTCATTGCACCTTATTGGCCCAGCCAATTATGGTTCCCTTTTCTTTGGCCTTACCTGCTAGACAAACCATGTATTCTGGATCCATCTCCAGATCTGATTTCTCACCCCCCAAGGGTTGATTCACCCGAACATAGCCAATCTCAAGCTGACAACTTGGTTTCTCCACTTCCAGTAATTGCCAGGCAAAACAATCTTTCTTCGCCGATCCGTGACATTATATTAGCTTCGCATAAACTATCCACCAGGAAAATTTACCGTAGTAAGTGGAAAAGATTCTTAGTATGGTCCAAGCAAAGAAAACCTGACCCTTATTCAGCTCCAGTTAATACAATTTTAGATTATTTGTCAAATTTCTTCAAAGCAGGAGCTGCAGCATCAACCCTCCATGTCTGTTTAACTGCCACCTCCAATTTTCATAATGGTTTCAGGACTCTTCTTTAATCTCCCATCATCTTTCCAAAACCTTCCTAAAAGGGATATCTCATATTAGACCACCCATTAAGGAACCCACCGAACCATGGAGTCTCACATTAGTTCTCAAGCTTTAACGCAACCCCCCTTTGAACCTGCTGTTACCTGCGATATCAAATTCTTATGTTGGAAGTCCTTATTCCTAGTGGCCATTAACTCAGCTAGACGTATTTCCGAGCTTCAGGCCCTATGTATTAAATGTCCTTATATAATCTTTCATAAGGACAGAGTATCACTTCGGACAAATCCATCTTTCCTACCTAAAGTTTCAGATTTCACATCCAGTCTATTGACCCAACAGTTTTCTTTCCTAACTTCTCGAAAAAAGGAGAATATTGCCTCCACCTTTTAGATATACATTGACAACTGAGATTTTATCTTGACAGAACAAAGGAAATCCACAAATCAGACCAATTGTTTGTATCCTTTTCAGGCCCGAAATTGGGGAAAGCCATCTCTAAAGTATCTCTATCCAAATGGCTAAGAGATTGTATACTCCTGGTGTATCAACATTCAAAAACCCCTATACCATGCAAAAATCAAAGCACATTCCACCAGATCTGTGGCAACTTCAATAGCTTTTCATTCAAGGACATCCATGGAGGATATCTGTGCAGCTGTAACATGGGATACTCCCCATACCTTTATCTCTCACTACAAATTGGATCTGGTCTCCAGGGGAAAAGCTTCCTTTGGTTCTATGGTGCTCATGAATATTCTTCCATAGGGGACACCCAGGATATATAAGGTAGTAAGGGACTCTGTCCCATCAGTAATGAATGAATGAAGATTAACAACATCAGCTAAAAAGGTTATGTCTTACCATAACATTCCATCTGTGTTGTTCATCTTCATTCATTCATTATGTCCCACCTTCCTTCCCTCTCCTAGAGGCTCCTGGGGGATTGTCTGGGTCCAATGACACTCTAGGGAATGTGCTCAGATATAACTTCTGCTTTTCTTGTCATGTTCAAACTTGATCTGAGGTAACTGGGAGAAGGGCAGTATGGGTAAAGCTTAGCTCGAGAGTTTTTGGCTGGCGTGAGCTTGGTATAAGGCCGACTCTGTTCCGGGGATGGAATCGACACCCATCAGTAATGAATGAATGAAGATGAACAACACAGATGGAACGTTATGGTAAGAAGTAACTTCTTTTTATAAAGCAGCATGTATCCTTTCCTAGGTTAATCTAGAAATGTTCATTACTACACTATCATCTATTAACTGGAACTTCCTAAAAGTCCTCCCCTTAGACAATGTTGTAATTTAATTCAGTACAACTTTTCTAAATATCCTAAATAACCTTGCACCTCATAGAAGTAAGAGACTGAAAACAAATAATGCAATTTGGCTATGTAAAAGAGTAAAATGCTAATGCAGGATAGAGAAAAAGAATGGCAACAATATAAAACACCTTAGTAGCTTGAAAACTTCAGAATGCTTCGCAATCGTACTAAAAAGCAAATAAATGAAGACAAAAAATATATACTTTAATAACTTTCAGAATAATACTAAACACAACCCTAAAAAATGGTGGACATCCATTAACGAAATCTTATATCCTGACCAAAACTTCAACCCAAACCCCAATAACTCACCACTTGAAACTACAGTACAGTTCAACTCTTTTTTCATAGATAGTATAGCAGCTTTAACCAAGGATTCCTCAACATCTAATCCCAACCCTGCCCAACAGCTACATATCATCACATTCACTTTCACCTTCAAACCTGTTCCCACATCCTATATAAACTACTCTTTAACAAATTTAAACTGTGCTCTTCTTCAACTGATGACCTTCCAAGCGAGTACCTAAAAATAGCAGCCAATAGTAATAGCATTGCCTCTCCTGCCTCAATCCTTACTTTTGCAGCCCATCTCCCACCTCAGCAACTCAAGATTACAGCCTATTAATTTAAACATGCTTTTGTCTAGCTTTTCTTCTCTTTGTGCACTGTCACACCTAGATTTCTAAATAATTAAAGAGAAGAGGAAGAAAAAAGGCATCTGTTTACTGTAATAACTTTATCACATACAAGAACAATGAAAATACTTTACTATAAAAAATGCAATTTATTTTGTGAAAATTTTCATATACTGTTAAGAAACGAAATTGCTTTACTTATAGTTACCTTTTTCCTTCCTCCCCTCATCCCCTGAGTGCCCTTCCAGACATTAATGACATGAAGTAAGGAAAATGCCTTTCACTTACTTACTAGTTTAACAAAGTCAACAAAATCCCACTATTCCCTCTTTAATCTTATACAGATGTATTTCACAATTGTGATTCATGCTTTGCAGTCTCACATTTACTCATCAGTTTCCATGTTACTGATCTTCTTCCTGTTCACCTCCATCTCCCAACTCCAGACTCTGAATTCCATGGTGCTACCAACTCTTCTGGTCAATTCTCATGATTTTCTCTCTCTCTCAAGCATTTTGCTTTGGAACAGTGCAGAAGGTTTCTCTGGCAAAGTCTCTCCGTGTACTATATTATCAGAAGAGTGAGAAACAGAGTTCCCTTCTGCTTGATAGATCATTTTCTGTTGGACAAACTTTTGTATTTCCTCCTTAGCCTGTTCTGCATCAAAACATCACTTGATTGTCAAGGAAAAAAAATATTCTGAAGACAGATGGGTACAGCAGCTTGAATCTCAGACCCTGCCTCTCGACATTCCCTGATTACTGAAATAAAAATGGTTTCTATTTTGCCTGGAGTACAGTGAATAATTATTTTCCACAAAACATTCAACTGTATCTAAGTTTTAATTCTTTACCCTTTAGCCACAGTTTTGTCAGGACAAACTAATTCTGATGACAGGTTTGCATCTTTACTAATAAAAGTTCTTTACTTTCTCATGGCCATATTTATAGCATGCACATGGTGTGCCCTTTCAGCTAACATTCTCGCTGTGGAATACCAGTCCAGTTGTTTATCTGTGTCTTCAAAAAATTAATACAGTCTGTTTCTTCTAGTTTCTCTGGTACAGCAGAAAATCTAATATTTTTGCTACCTATTCTGTCCTCTATTTCAACCATTTTTGAAACACCTCTTCCTGAGCAGTCTCATACTCAGCCAACCTTTTTTTTCAATTTGACCTATGATTTCTGCAGTTTTATCAACTCAACTGAACATCTGTTTAATGCTTCTTAAATTTTTCCAGCCCTTTATTGTTTGAGTTGATACACTCCATTTGTGTTTTGTTTATTTTAATCATTTCTGATCACATTTAACATTTTTTTTCTCTAGATTACTGGAAGTCATGTTTTGTACCAAAGCTGGAGCTTGAACTGCTTTTTGCGGAACAACTGTTAAGATTCTTCCCAGTCGGTGTTTTCTCTTCACCCATATATAGTTGATTTTCTTTCAAGCTGTCTTAGTTTCTTCTATGTAGGCATCCAGGCAGTGTAGTTATTAGCCAGTAACTGAATTTTACTCAAGCTGACAATATCTCTGGTTGCAGTTTATCAGTTTCTGTTTTCACTCTGAGAGAGCTGACGTTAAACTGTTCATAGGTTCATAGGTTGGTACAAGGCTATCGGCCCTAGGGCCTATACAAGCCTAGCCATAACAATTCCCTGGATATTTCTTCCCACAATATTTACTTCCCTGGACCCCTGTCTAGCAGGGTGACTGACGTGATCCCCGGGGCAAATTTCCTATCTCCCATCCAATTGTCAAGGTTCTTTTTGAAGAGGGCCAAGGAGGCGCTCTGCTTGACATGTATGGGCAGCCTATGTTGATCAGTGTGCAGCCATCTGGGAAGTAATGTTCCCAAATATTACAACCTAGTATTATGGTAACTCTCTGTAAAAGAGAGTGTAGATGTATATAAGTTGCCTGTCAAAGAGGATATATTTTGAGAAGTTTCCTGTGGATCACTAGTGATATCTGCATTGCTTACTGTACTTATTTCCTTGTTTCACTTGAAAGAAAGTTACTGTTTGTCGTTTTTGTATTTAAGTTACCTGTAACACATTGCACTTAAGTTACCTGGCACTTGCTCACTAAAGCAATTATATAAGTCAACACTAAAAATTAAAAGCACTACACCCTCACTCCCCACTGGCCCTGGTTTTCAATTATTAAGGAATTCCCAATATTATTCTAGCATGTCCAAAGGTCAGTTGTCAATCTCCTCCGGTCCAGCTGGTGAATCTGGGAATCTTGAGGCAATGTTACAACTGCCTCATACAACCCTCTCCCCCTCCCAAAAAATTCCAACACATGTGAGAGATGCAACCATATAGCCAAACTGGAGGCTAAGCTCTCTCAACTCAGTACTGGCATAACCAGTTAGGAGGAGAAGGAAACCACACTCACTACAATTCCAGTTTCACATAGACCTACCTTACAGCAAACCAAACACATAATCACACAAAAACATACTGAGGCTCTAAATAAAGATCTGTCAAGCAGCAGAGACCTCCAAAGCAGACACCCAAGCAGCAAAACAAAACAACACATATCTCACAAAGCCAGTGTGCCAAACAGTCACAGGCCTTAAGACTAAACAACACACCTGATACACTTGTAATAGGTGACTCTATCATCAGGCACACTGACGTGCTCACCAGGCTGAACAAGGAGAGGGTCACGGTGAGCAGCCTGATCCGCCACATAACACAAGCACTCAGGTCACTCCAAGGCAATGACTCAGTCATTGTCCATGCTGGTGTGAATGACCTGAGTGGGCTACATGAATAGAGACATAAAGGAGCTCTCTGAGCATGTAGTCCAGGCTGACCTTGAATAGCATCTTACCCTCACCAAGAATGATGCCACAATATGAAGACAAGATGATCAATTTCAACAATTGGCTTAAGTACTGGTGTCATTCAAAGGGGATCCAATGCCTGTCAGCTTGGGATGATATGTTGGACAAGGGCTTGCACCTGTCACCGGATATTGACAAAGGCTCTTGCTACCCCATAGTGCCTTTTAGGCAAGGCTCAAAAGACAAACCCACCTCCATAGGTATCACAAGGGATAAGAAACTAGGAGTAATGCTACTCAACGCCAGAAGTCTAAACCTCAAGATGCATAAACTCTCCTTAGCATGGAGAACATCGATATCTGTGCAGTAACAGAAACCTGGTTCAGGGCTCGAGCACCCCAGCACTACCAGGTTATACAAAACTTGACCGAACCACAAAAGGAGGGGAGTATCGATATTCATCAAAGATACCCACACCTCCAGGTTGGTGGCAGCATCAGAGACTATCCATGTGCAACTATCAGTGGGTAAAACTGCCTTCCAGTTTATAGCCTGCTACAGACCACCCTCCCAAACCCAGGAACCCCATTCGGCCTTCCTGAGAACACTGGAAAATATGAAGGTCTCTCCAAACACCATTATATACATCAACTACCCAAACTTAGACTGGGAGCATTACTCTAGCTCCAACACCCTAGCCCAAAGGTTCCTAGAATTTATAAACTCAAATGCTATGGAACAACTTGTTACCACTCCCACAAGAGGGGAAAACATACTGGACCTGATCATCACCAACATGGGGACTCTATGCTCCAGACCAGAAGTGTATCCCTCAATGGTAAGATCAGACCATAAACTAATCTCACTGGATATTCATGCCCAGAAAACCACAGTGAAAACTTCTCTAAAAGCAATTTACACTCCTCAAAACTGAGGTGGAATCCTCAAAGCCCGGGCCTGTGGAAAATACAGCCCAGACCGCAGAATCCTTTATAAACGATTCTATGAACACCTTCAGGGGATCCCAAATAAAACCAAGACCCAATCCTCCAAAGGCCCTGTCTGGTGGACCCCAGCCATAAACAAACTATACAATAGAAGGAGGAAGCTACTAAATGATAGAGCAAAATTCCAAAGGGAAGGCATCACTGATCAGTATTAGCAAAAACCACGGGCACACATAAAATTGTCTAAGGCCAGCTTCGAGAGAAAAATTGCACAGGACACTAAGGATAATCACAAGGCTTTCTTTAGTTATGTTAGGAACCTGGGTGGTAATTCCCAGATATGCTCAGAATTAGTCCAAAATGACAAAAAATACACCGAACCCACAGACATTGCCAACATCCTAGCTGAGAAAGAAAAAAAAAAAAAGGCTGCTGAAAAAAATAGCAGTCGATAAAAAAATAAAAAAACTTTTACTTAGTTAGCGCTTTCATGCAGGACACTGCCTGCACTTCTTCAGACAAAGTCCTAGCTGACAGGTTCAGTGTAAACGTCCCCCCCCCTCCCCACCAAAAGGGCAAAAATCTATCCCCCCAGAGTGCTGCCCCCCCGCCATCTCAGATCCCCAGGTAAGAGGCCCCCCTTCCAAAGCAAAAACACAGCATCAATGGGACCAGATGGTGTCCATGAACTCCAAGAAGAGCTAAACCCAAACATAAAACTACTGTTCAATCTCAGCCTTACTACAGGATATGTGCCCAAAGAGGCAACAGTGGTCCCTCTCCATAAAGGTGGTGCCTCAACGGATCCTGAAAACTATCGCCCCATAAGCCTGACTAGCTTGGTCTGCAAAGCTATGGAAAGGATCATCATGGACCTCATAAATAAAGATATTGGGGACCTACAAACACTGGATCCTACCCAGTTTGGCTTTGTTAAGGGCAGATCCTGCCTCTTAAACCTGGTTGATTTCTTTGAAACAGTCACCAAGGTCATAGGGAAGGTGGTCCACACAGTCTACCTGGACCTGGGCATTATAGATAAGCTCACCAGCTTAAATATAAACCCCTATGTCACTAGATGGATTGCAAACTGGCTCAAGGACAGAACCCACATGGTTAGAATTGCTGGAGCCATGTCAGACTCCAAACCAGTTACAAGTGGTGTCCCACAAGGCTCAGTCCTGGGACCTCTCTTGTTCGGTATATATTTCTCGGAGGTACAGGCCAACACGGAAGGACTGTGGCTGACCAGATGACTGCAAACTGGGAGCATAATTTACTCTCCAGTCGACACAAGCATCCTCCAAAAGGGCCTCATAGAAACAGACAACTGGTGCCAGAGCCATGGCCTCAAGCTAAATGCCAAAAGTGTATAGTCATCCCCTTTGGCAAAAAAGTGCCCAGTGCTCACAAATTACCACATAGGTGGTAATCCATTAAGTACAGAAGAAGTAATTAGGGACCTGGGGACCCAAGTTGATAGCAATCTCTCATTTGACAACCACGTGGCCAAAGTGGTTAGAAAAACATTTTATATAGCCCACCTAATCATGAAGGGATTCACATCTAGATCAGGGCCTTTTTACTCATCCCTCATCAGGCCCATAATTGAGTACAATGCCTTTGGGATGTACCTTACCAGACACCTGCAGCAACTGGAAAGACCCCAAACGTACCTCACCAAGAGGATCAAAGGGCTCAAACAGATGCCATATGCTGCCCGGTTAAAGAAACTCCAGCTCTACTCAGTGGCATACCGCCTGTTCAGAGGCGTCTGTGTGCCTGAGTATAAAGCCATGTCCAACCTGGAATTAATGGATATGCTGCACCTCAGAAAATCCAAATCCCATCGAAGAGACTTGAACCTCAGCACTGAAATAAATAGGACATGCTGGAGGGACAGATTCATAACCCAGAGGCTCCCTTCACTCTGGAATAAAATCCCAGTCCAGGTTAGGCAGAGTCCCTCATTGACTCTCTTCAAGAGGAATCTTGATGAGTGGATGGGAGATGGTATCACTTCTGTGTCACTGTTAGACAGAGGCACAGTATACTAACCTCGAAAAAGGGCATAGCAAAATAAATTTAAAATGGGTGGCGAAAGCCAAACACATTCTGGCTAGGCTTATAAATGCCCTAGGGCAGATAGCCTAGTATGAACCTATGAACCTATGAACCTAAGTCACTGTGGCAGTAAACCTACCCTCCCCCAGAAATATTTGCATAGTTGTATAACATGTTTTAATAATAATGTCTAACTACACTCACAAAGAGCAAATATGGTTCAAATAACAGAAGACTGCTAGCAGTGCTGGATATATATAAATGCCTCATTTACCAGACAAGGTTTCATGGAGCACTGGCATGAGACTAAAGTAGTTTTTCTAAGGGTTATGACCACTTAAGATAGGTAAACCCAATTGTTATGATTTTCTGTTATGGAGACCTATTCACAAAGATCTGCTGTTATGGTAAGTACCTTACACAAGATTACTGCCTTCAGTTAGTTTAGTATTTATTTTCATGTAGCAGGTTAAGACAAAGGAGTGGAACAGTGATACAGAGATAGTGTTGCTGCCTCACAGAGCTTTATTTTCTAGTTTGGTTGCTGACTGGAGTGTCTTATATATGGAGTCTCCACAGCAACCCTGTATCCTTCTGGGTTTTTTTGCTAGTTGCTCATGTTTCTTCTCATATCCCAAAGACATGCCATAAACATCTTGGTGTTCATCTATAGTGCCTATATGTGTGCAAGTCAGGAGAATGAGTAAGTGTATCCATTCTGCACTGAGCTGACAGCTTAACCAGGACTGGTTCTTTTGCCTTTATCCATTGACTATTGGGATAGTCTTCTTCATCCTGCAGTTTTGAACAGGATTAAGTTGGTAATTGGAGAATGAATGACTGCATGAATGAATGAGTCTGAAACAGTACTTACTGTAACTTGTAGCTATCTATTGCTGCACATTATTGTGGTTATGTACTATGTTTATATCAAAATTAAGTTCATAGATTAGTACTAGACTAATTGCCCTAGTGGACCATTTTAAGCCTTGCGAATTACTGCATGTGAGTATCAAACACTACATCTTGTGTCTATAAGGTAAATACCTTAAGCATTATGCCAAACCCTATGGTCACTAGAAAGGGATTCAGTTTTTTATTCAAAGTTACTATGTGATCACTGTTTTCTAAGTTTATATAATGCAGATGTAATTTTCTAAGATACAAATAAGTGAAAAGATTTTGGTATGTTGCATAAACTGCTAGCATAATCAGCAATGGATTCACTGTCAATATACTGAGTGATTCTTTTTGTTCTTTCTTATAGCCATGCATGCTGAAATTGAGAGATTTGAAAACCCAAAGATGTTTATTTTACTTTCTACAGTAATGACATGGGCTCGGAGCAAGCCTGTTGATCCAGTAAGTCATAAAGATTGCATTCATTTCATAGATGACATTTAAAGAATTTATTTTCTTGTCCTCTTTGTACAATATTTTTCTGTTTTTCTATTGTTAAATGGATGGCGCAGTGGCTGTGTTGTCGCCTCACAGCAAGAGGTTTGCCAGTTCAATTCTCGGCTGGGGTACCTTCTCTGTGGAGTCTGCATGTCCTCCATGCACTAGTGTGGGTTTCCTCCCATGTTAGAAAAACATGTGTCTGGAGCATTTCTCTCCGGGCCTCCACTGAAAATTGGCTTCATTCCAAGTTGGACTTTCTCGGTAAACAAATGTTAAATAAAAAAAAAATAAAATAAAAATAGGGAACAAACTCTAGAAGCATAGAGGGGTAAAGCCCTGTCTGAATCCCAGGTGACAACAGCCTGATTAGTGGTTTTGGGTGCTTGATGGCGCTGGCAGGGTGGGGGAGGATGGGCATACCCCTCCTCTGAGGGAAAGGGAAGCCCCGGGCTATCCATTATCAGAAATCATTTGAAGAGATGTGGCACTGTAACAGGTTGTCCTGTGGTGGGTGCTTAGCCACCAAGCTGATTGGTGGTAGCTCTCCTCATGAGCGCATAGAAGCATGCACCTGCACCAGGAAGTTCACATCGACACTTGTAAAAAGAACAAAATTCTAGAGTTAGTGATGAGAGGAAAAACTTTGGTTTGAGGGAATGAATATTTGTGGGACAGTTGATTAGGTAGAAAAGGGTAAACTTTAGAGTTAAGGATATAAGTGTGGAGATTTTTCCTGAAACTGTCCTGAAACTTTCTTGAGTCTGAGGTTGTCTGAAGGCATATGGCATTTAATTCCAGAGTTTGGCCACATGATATGAGTACAAGGATTCACTGTCTGCATTTGAGGCTTTGACCTGGTAGGCAAGCTGTTTGTCTTTAGAAAGGAGTTTGCATGTATCATAGTACCACTTCAATAGTGAGATTAGAGGAGGACATTTGAATTTATTGTGCAGAACACAGTGGACTTCCTTCACTAGGTATATTGACGATAGCTGGGAAGTTCCAAACAGTTATTTTTATGTAGAGCAATGGAAATTTGAGGCAGTAGAGCAATGGAAATTTGAGGCAGATTGTGCTATTTTGTTGTATTATTATTAAGGGTAGTATAAATTGTGGTAGTACTGTGTAGACTGGGTAGGAGATAAGCAATGGGTGTAGCATTTTGGGCTTATGATGTAAGATATATCTTGATTCTGTACAATTCACCTGTTTTGATGATTTTTTTATGACGTTGGATACAGAGATCAAATTTTAATTTATTTTCCTGAGTAGCTCCAAGGAATTTTATATTTGAGACAATATACAGGATAATATTGCTGGAAGAGTTAATGGGAAAATTAGTATGGATGACAGGAAAGAAGTTAGTTAGGAGCAGAATGACATTTGTCTTTGTAGCATATTATTAGGTCATATTGTTATAGCCAAGGTTTGATTGAAGACTCTTACTCCTGGGTTTTGCCTTGCAGTTCAGTAATAGATGGGGAATAGCAAACAAGGGTGGAGTCATCTGCATACTAAATAAGTGAAGTGGGACCAGAAACTGTATGTAGATCACTGACAAATAAATTAAAAAGCAATGGCTCAGTACAGAGCCTTAAGGGACACCTATGTAAACAGGGAGGGAGGAAGGAAGAGTATACTGTTTGCTACTTGACACATTGTATTCTGTTACTTAGGCAGCTATGTAGTAACTATATAGTGTTACTAGAGAAGCTGAGACTTGTTAGCTTTTGCAGTAGTTTAGAATGAGAGATTGTGCTGAATGCCTTTGAGAGAGCTCAAGAACAGTTATTATGGTGCAGGTAGACAGTATTTGGGAAGGATTCTAAGGGAGTTGTGCTGTGGGTGAAATTCATAATGGGAGCTAGAGAGCAGGTTTTTGTTTAAAATGTTCTGTAGTAAGTGTGAGTAAACACATCTTTCTGGTATCTTTAATTGTAGAGGTAGTATGGAAATTGGCCTGAAGTTACTAAGATTGATAGATCTGCAACCTTTATGTAGATGCAGTATGTAACTTTGTGTCCAGATTTTGCAAACTTGAGATCTGGTTATGGACGTATTGATGAGTAGGAGACTGGGGCGGCTAGGGAATATGTGGCTAGTATAATGAATTTGTCTGGAAAATTAGTGGCAGGTTTATGCTTAAGGAGGATTTTTTCAATGGTTGTGGGAGGATGCTGGGATTGTTTTGAAAAAGTGAAGCAGCTGTGTTGGTGATATGAGAGTTAAAAGAGTAGGCCATGTTATAGTCAGAGTCACTGGGCATAAGATACAGTTGAGCTGATTTGCTAGGGTGTAGGAGATGGATAATTGATATCCAGAAAGTCTTTTTTTCCTCATCTTATAAGGTAAAATCAAATGTTTTTGTCTTTTTCTTATCAAGGTTTTAATGAATTTGTAGAATTTGATAGTATTTGAAGGCCTGAGGTGTCTGATTCTAATTCCTTTGCTTCCAAAATGTTTTCCTCATTATCTGTTTTGTGTTCTGAGATAACCAAAGTGCAGGATTGGTTTGGATGCATTTTCTTTGTTCGGGGACTTAGGCATGTAGAATATCTAAGAAAATTGTGTTAAAAGTTTCTGTTGCTTCATCTAGTCTGAGATGTTTTGGCTGGTGGCAGTTTTTCTCTTTGAATGCACCTATTAAAGAATTGACGCTAAAAATAGTCTGCTGGCAGTATTATAGCTAGGAACAGACATGCTCTTACTGTAATTTCTAATAGCATAAGTTGAGTGGTGGTCACTAATGTTATCAGATATGGTGCCAAATTAGAAGAGTTATTTTGGGGTGGGTTGTAAGGATCTAGTCCAGGGTTGAGAAAGAATGTGAGGTTTTGTTAAAGCGAGTTGAGGCTTCAATAAATTGTGCAAAGTACTTGCTTTTTTTCTATACATGAACAGGTTTCTCATCTAGTCTATTTCCTACCACAGAAAAGTGAGAAAAAATCTTCCAGTTAGTGTATAAAATATTCTTAGTTGCCCAGGAGTCTTGCTTGTAATTCAGGATTATAGATTCGTAGATTAGTACTAGGCTAATTGCCCTTGTGAGCCATTTTAAGCCTAGCCAATTACCCCATGTGAGAATCAAACCCTGCACCTTGTGTCTGCAAGGTAAACACCATAACTATTCTGCCATCCTCACACCCTCACATATTCAAAGAACCATATTTATAGTAAACCAATTAAGTAAATGAATGCTATTATATTGAAAAAAAAAAAATAAAGAAGAACCATTCACATATTTTAGACAATAAATTCGATTGTGGAAAATATCCTGACCTCTCATTTTGCTCCTTGGAGAGTTTATTGATTATATTTTTAAGCTCTTGTCAATAAAAGATTCCAAGTTGCTACCATTTTCACTCATTTGTGCTTGTCCATGTAATGGCTTAAAGTTTGTTCTCCACCCCTAATAATTTCATCCCTTATCTTGTTTGACATTTTTAAAATATAACCTCTGTCCAGAAGCATATTAATTAAAACTTCAGTCTCTGTCAAAAAACTATCATTATTCAGTATAATCCTGGACAGTCTAACAAATTGTCCTTTGACCAGGCTGTTTTTTATTGTGTACAGATAGTTATTTGCATAATGGAGGTTGAAATTAGAAAATGTTGGCTTCCTTTACATAGTTGAAGTAAATGATTTAGTAGTCTAGTTCTTCAAAATAGTCACATCTAGAAAACACTGGAAATGTATGGATGCATTTCTAAAAAGATGTTGTAGTATCAAGATATTCTATAAATTCTTTTAACTTCTCCTTGGCCCCTTCCATAAAATGCAATTGTTATACAAGAATCTGTTGTAAGAAGTCCAGTGGTTAAAGAAACATTTCTGTTGCCAGATCCATAGGACCAAGTTGCATATATGGGGGCACAATCTGTCCCCATAGCCACTCCCTATTTTTGTTGGTAAAATTCCTCTTCAAAGTAGATTAAATTGTTTTAAGAAAAAGCTCCATAAATTCTTCTGTTAATTTGGTATCATTGGTAGAAAGACACAGTCACAATCTTCCTGAACCACTGTAACCCCTGAGTGTAAGGGATGACAGAAAACAGATCAGTAATGTTGATGTTTGGAACAGTGTTTTTTATCATAATGGATATGCTGTCCATATTATCTTGGAATGTTAATGACCTTACAAGTATAAACAAAAAGGAAGGAGTATTGGTATTCTTAATAACACTTAAATAGTTTTTATTACCATAAGATTAAATATGATCATAGGATCATAGAAAGTTACTAGGCTACTGGTCCTGAGGCCCTTACAAGCCTAGCCAAGAATTTAGCCCATGTTCCAAAAAGTCAGCACCTGATGCCCCTGTCCAGCAGACACACAGATAGAATTTCAGGAGTGTATGTTTTGTTCCCCATCCAGATATCCAGGTTGTGCTTAAAAAGAGTTAATGAGGTACTCTGTTTGACGTGGACAGCGAGACTATTCCACAGAAGGGAGAGTCTGTTGATGTCGCAGACCAGGCTGAGGTCACACGCGCGGGTTCCTTGAGTGGAACTTGACTTGTGGATATGCAGCAGTCCCATCCAGGCGGGGGTCTGAGAATGCTTTGTATGTCAGACAGAGGTCACCTCTGAGGAGTCTGTATGAGACTGAGTAGAGGGGACAGGGCTTTTAGCCTATCTTTGTAGAGAAGATATTTGAGGCCCTGTGGTCTCTCCAGCTGCTGCATGTATTTTGTGAGGTACATGCCGAAAGGGGTGTTGTACTCAATAATGGGTCTTATAAGAGAAGAATACAGGGATGTTATGACCTCTTTGTCCCTGAATGAAATACCTTTCCTAATGAGGTAGTCCATGTAGAAAGCTTTTCATACAATGGAGGCAATATGGTGGTCAAAAGTCAGTTTGCTATCAACCTGGGTGTCCAAGTCCCTTACAGCTGATTGCGTGCTTAGGACCTTGTTATTAATGTGATAATTTGTGGGGATGTCACTCTCCCTAAAGGGGATGATGATGCATATTTGGCATTCAGTTTAAGGCCATGTTTCTGGCACCAGTCATTTGTTTGGGTGAGACCCTCTTGGAGGATGTCCATATCACTAGGGGAACTGATGACAGCACCCAGCTTGCAAGCATATGGAAACTTGGTCAGCCATAGTCTAATGGTTTTGGTCTGCACCTCAGAAAAGTATATCCCAAACAACAGTGGCTGCAAGACTGATCCCTGGGGTACATTGCTTGTTACAGGTCTACTGCTTGAGGTGGCTTTACCTATTTTGACTAGGTGGATTCTATCAGTGAGCCAGTTTGCTACCCATCTGGTAACATACGGATTGATGCCTAGTTGAGAGAGTTTATCTATTATACCCAGGTGGGGAGTAGTGTCGAAGGCTTTGGCAGGTCAAGCTAGGCACCATGCACCATCTTCTCCTTGTCCATGGCTTTGTTGACTGTCTCAAAGAAGTCAACCAAATGTAACAGACATGACCTCCCATTGATGAAAACAAACTGTGTGGGATCGAGTGTTTGGTGGCTGCCAATGTCCTTGTCAATGAGGTCCATGATAATCCATTCCATGACCTTGCAGAGCAGGCTAGTTAGGCTGATGGGTCTATAATTACCCATTCCTTAAATTCCTCTATTTTAACAGGAAGGTGGAAAAGCAGTGATGTCTCATTTTTACTTCATTACCCTGCATTTGCTTTACTTTTTATTGATAAATTATCTGAAGCAGTTATTGGATGAATGTTGAAGCTTTCAGTCAAATGCACGTGTTCCTATATAATATAATTTTTATCCAATATAGCCCAGTTAATGGTAAATAATATAAAAATTCTGTCTGAGTTCCTACTACTGAATTCATGTGTCCCATACAAAATATTTTCAGAAATTTCTTCAGAAAGCTACTCTCTTTTGTTATATTTCACCCTTCTAGTTTTCCCCTGATATCTACTCACTATTGCAAATGAAATGTCAGTCCCCACCGATAAGGAATATTCCCTGCTGAAAGCTGATTGTTTCTCTCAAATTTTTCTTAACCTCCATAATACCAATTTCAGTTTGAATTTAAATACATGCCATTATAATCTTCTTTGCTTACCAATAGCACCATACTACCACAACTCTACCATTATTGTCATTTTTCCTCTTGTGTCACTATTGAAGTCCTTTGAGCAATCATTATTATTTTCTCCCTTTCTGTACAGGATATTCTGTTGAATGTCCATCCTGAAATCTTTCCTTTGTCAAATTCACATGCTAATTTCTTTCCAGATCTGCTTCCTGTAGCATTGCAATTTGCATTTTGCATTTCTTAATAAAATTCAATACTTTTCCCTTTTGTCTATACCTGTATGGCCATTTACATTCCAAGATAATATGGATAGCATAGCCAATGTGATAAGAAGCTATTGTTCCTACCTAATATACCTGACAGTTTTTGAACATGTATTTCCAACGTGTGGCATACATGCACACACTATTATTAGGCTGATGCTTTATACAGCTGTTTGCTCTCATCTACATTTAAACCTATGTCACATTTTTCAAGACTTTTTATCCAATGAAAACCTCAAACAAAAACATAATACATTTTCATAACACCCCTGTTCCTTGGTAACTTAAAACAATCACTCAAAGCTATGTCTGTCTTCAAAAAAAATGAAATGTAACCCTCCAGATATGAAGAGTCGTCCCAAATCTAGAGCTGCATGTGCACACATTACTTAACTTAAAATTAAGTTTATCCATGCTGAAGCCAGCATGTCATATCTTAACTGTTCCTAAAACTTCTACTAAAGTAGATGACATTGTACCTAGACACATCCTTCATTTTCATTTGAATAAGGTCCCCTTTCCACATTAAGACAGATTTCTAGTCATATTAAGTTTAAGAAAATGGCAGAAAATACTGTCTTAGATTAATTTATAAGGCAACCATTTGCATAGCTCAAGTTAGCAATTAGACCTTCCTAGATTAAATTAAGTGTAATTGATCAGGCAAACCCACTCCACATATTTTGTGATACCTCTGATTAGTATTATTGTTCCAATCCTTTCCTTTATTGTGAAGTATCACTAATTGGAATACATAATTATGAAATATTTGTGACTCTCATAATTCTTTATCAGTAACTTGTGACACTGTTGCCACTATCTCCTCTTCAAAGTATCAGAAAACTTTTACGTACTTTGATTGTATATTTTATTTAGAGTATAGGGTGTTCTATCTCTATAGTTCTACAATAACCTCTGCTTTTTTGGAGATTTGTTGCTTTGCCCCTTCCCCCTTTGAAAATTGGCAGTACCTAGTAAGGCTTAAATGGCCAACAAAATTCCTCAGTCAGTCATTTATTATACCGGATTAGTACTGTTTTAACATAACACTATTTTACTATGTGGACTTGTGTGTTCTATGTCTGCTGATATTAGTCTGTCGGAGGTGTAGGATTTATACTGTGACTTTTGTACCCAGATCATTGTAAAGATGAACATTTAGCACACAAGTGCCAGTCATTCCACTCTTCATACTTTAGCTACAGATTGAAACTGGACAACATTTTATGCTCTGAATTGCTGGATAACATTTTTTCATTGATTGCATGGTTCTGTATTGCTATAGAATCAAAATCACTTTCAGTCATATTAAAGTGGTCCTGGCCTGATTTCTACAACATCTGTACTTCCATTTTTAACACTGCCCTGCAGGATGTGATCCCTAGAGTGAACTATTCTTTTTCTTTAAACACTTTTATTAAAGTATCACTTAAGACATAAGCTTGCATACATAAATAGAAAAGAAAACAAACCATTTAACATTTTTTCCATTTAAATACAGTATACAGCACATATATTTTCTTTGCTACTGTCATCAGTCCAACATTGCAAAAAAAATTGCTGAATTCCTGCCTTCCTTTAAACCTCACTCCTCCTGCTGGACCTTATTATTCTCGTATTGTTCCCACAATTTCCATTTACTTCTATGTAATTTGTTTGTTCCTTTTTATAAATACCACTCTTCCAGTTATGTTATCTCTTTTATATTTATTTGACATTTGTTAACTGGGATAGTCCGAAAAAGCCCTTTTTCAGTGGAGGCCCGGGGAGAAAAGCTCCGCATTATCTCACTACAAGAAAAAATTAACATGAAAAGTAATTATACAATTCAATACATCAAATACAGTTCATGTAGACTTAGATTTCCATTTTCTAGTAATTGCTTTTTGGCAGCCAATATAATTAAACTTAATAAGGCCTTACTATGTCTAGGCAATTCAGATCCTGTATACCAGCTCAAAAGAATCATTTCCTTACTTACAACCATTTGCTTATCCAATATTTCTGACAGAGTATTCTGCTGGGAATTTTTAAAATCTTCCAACTCATTACTCTCCCAAAACATACATCCTAGGTACTTGTTTCTTCCCTATCACACCTCCAACATTTGCCATCTACCTGATGAAAAATTCTTTGAAGTCTGCTTGTGGTATAAAAATACCCACTCAAGCACTTTCAAGTAAAGATCCGAAACCTTTTAACTTGGTTGTCAGATTGAACTATTATTATAAAAACTAACATTTACAGTTATATCAGACTATGATGGACTGTAATTCCAGAAAGAAGTCAGGAAGAATAACATCATATTAAGAAATGAGAACTATCAGATTTTCAATAAAAATAGATATGTACATGGGAGACAGGAGCTCTCTTGTCTGTTTTTGCTGCTTATCAGTGTTTTAAAGTCATGGGCAATTTGTCTGATTATTTTATAATTAGAATGATTTCTGTCCCTGCATAATTGTTATTTTTATTTATTTATTTTTTTGGCAAGAAGGTCCTCTTCTTGTCGATCATGTAGCTGATCACCACAACCTTGCATACTCATTGGGCAGGATTCACGAAGCCTCCGTGTAAGAGATACAAGGCTTACACGGAGGCTGCAGTTAAACGGTGTGACGTCAGCATGTCATGCATATGCATGAGGGCATGCTGAATCACACCTAAGGCTAACACGGTCCGTGGAAGACAGTAGGGGGCATGTCCGTAGGCCGAGCCCTGCAAGCGGACACGCCCCCAGAAGAGTAAAAGTGCTCAAAGTAAACACCCACGACAGAGTCCATGTAAATGTGAATAAACACAACACAACACATGCCCCCACAGACTATGAACATAAAATATATAAATGAACATGTTATATATATTTTTAAAATTGTAAAGATGTTTGCCCGTGAGTGCGCTTGTTTGCGCGGGCGTGCCCGTAGCTTAGCCACAGTTAGCAGTCAGTGGAAAAACATATAAGAACTAAATATGTAAAGTAAGCCAAGAAGCAATAGCATAGCGGTAGAGATGTCGGCTGAAGAGCAGGCAGTCATGGTTCGAGCCCCCACAACATCAATTTTTATTTTTAGTAAAATAAGCACGAAACAAGTCCCTGACAAATATGTACACATATAAAATTATATTCTATGTAAAATGTAATGAAATAGGCCATTTATTTTGAAGAAATGTGAGATAACAAAACAATAAAAAATGCCAGATGTGCCTATAGCTGAGCTACAGTTTAACAAGGTGAGTGCATCTGCCCGTAGGTGAGCAGTGGTTTAACAGGTGTAAAATGAGTGCCTGTAGGTGAGCAGTGGTTTAACACGCTGAAACTGTGTGCCCCTAGCTGAGCTGAGCGTAATATGTGTGCTGACAGCCAAATGAAGCGTAAACTAGCGTAACCCGTTTGTGCGGAGCGCCAACAAGCTTACCGACGGGCAACGTTGAGCAAGCTGTATCAAAACTGCCTTTACACAGACACACCCCTAGCCTGTCTAGACAGTCATAAAATATAAAAAGCAGTGGCCAGGTTCGAACCCAGGATACCATGCACCATAGTCAAGGTACTGAACCACTAAGCCATGACAGCTGTACTTAGAAATGCAGTAATAGCAAATATATAGGAATGAATAGAAAGTGGAGCATGACAAAGCAGGTTTTGTGAAGTTGATACAATTCCAAAATGGCCAATCACAGATAAGTGGGAAAACGGCATATATAAGCCCCATAGGCGGGAATACACAGCATAAACGATTGTAGAACTAACTTGCAGCCAGAATGTCAGGAGTAGGTGAGGGTAGTTGCTTTCAAGCACAGAGGTGGGGCGTTGAGGAGTCCAGATACATGGTCTGGCTCCTAGTCCACAATCATGAGGCCCAACTCATGCAGGGCCAGGTCCTGTGGGGAGCATATAGGGCTGAGGCGTGGGACCGGTTGGCTCATGATCTCACCAGTGCCACAGGGATTCCAAGGACTAGTGAGCAGGTCGGTCACCACCATGCGGACCTGAAGAGACGTAAGCAGGACCAATTGAACCTTTGGATCCAGGAGGCCCGGCAAATGCCCAACGCCCCACTACTGAGTAAGTTACATTTAATTATGTATGTAAGAAATTAAACTAGCTGATATTATGGAGATGTGTATTCCAATATTACTTCATTTATATTACAGCTGCAGGTGTCCATTCTGCGAACCGCAGAGCCTATGGCGATAGGCTGGTGCGGTTGCGCCACCAGGCAGGTCAGTAATCCACTCCCAGTAACTGTAAAGAAATATAAAAGTATGACAGTTAGCAAAAGAGTGCAGTCTAGTCACTAAGTAATAAAATGTGCAAGTAACAGTGTAAGAGTGTTTGCAAGTATTGCTTGTTTACAAAAGTGTGTTGCAGTCTGTAATCCAAAGAGAAAAATGAAAATGGCTGAAATAAAGTCTGAAATAAAGATGCCCCACCTGTAATATAATTGTATACAACCTGCAGCAGGCTGAAAAGTACAGCTGCAGAAGATGAGCAAATCACATGCGTGAAATATATCCCTGTTGAAATACTGAAACATGACAGAAGTGAGACTGCTGGAAAGGATTGTAATAACTACAGGTAAAACATGTCAATAAAGCCTAGAAGTAAGTACCATCCTGAATAGTAAAATGAAAACAAGTGAGAGAGTGTGAGAAAGAGTTATGAATCCACCAATAAAGTAGTAATAACCCCTGAATAAAGTATACTGCAGTCAGTACAGAATGAAATGAATGTGACAAGTAGAACCAAACTGCAAAATGTGTTCAAAGTGTTGCTGCAGCTGGAATGTGTATCCCAAAATCTGGATATGTTGCTCTCAGTCTGCAATATGCAGATAGTATGATTGTCTGAAATACCAAACATCCACAGTTGTCTATAGCTATATAAAGCAAATGTAGCAGGATGATGTAGCTGAACAAAGCCAGATATGAACGTGTATGAATAACAATAAAATGTATATTGATGTAGCAGTAACAGTCCTATCACCAAATTGAAGTAGTTATCATATAGGAAACTGTAGTTAGAACAGTAGTGTGTATATATCTGCAGCTATTAGAAATGTACAGCATATGTATTGGTATACGAAGGTGTTAATAATATTTTCTTCACCCCACCCTATAACCACATATAATCCATTCCACGTGAAATTGGTATGTGCAATCACAATTAGCACCCCTGGACATTTGTCCTGTTGGGTCATAAATATTTGCATGTACATTGATGCATCTGCCCTGTTCATACATCCAAACCTGATGGCCTGTTGCCATCAATCAACCCTGCATGTTGTTGGACTGTGTATTGCTGTTCAAATTATGCATGTGTTATACTCGCTGTTCAATGGTGTGAATATCTGGGTGTTTGGTTAATGGGAATACTAATGCATGCTGTTACAACTAATTGCGAATGGTATTGTATGTTACTAACCCAAACTGTCATGACATAATGCAAAACATAGGACAGGGAAGGCGGGTTCCAGCGGACCCACCTCTCCCACCTCAGCTGGCGAGTGCACCTGGCACTAGTGCCCAGTCTGGACCCTCCTCCGGTGGCCCTGTGCCACCTGCGGGTGGAATCGCTGCAGGGGATGGGGCCCGTTCCCCCCTCTGCAAGTGTGGCTGGAGGAGAACCACCACTCATCCTCCGTAGCGTCGGACTGTGGTGCGTAGGGAGATCCGGGACTCTGTTCTTGGGCCCCTACGCCAGCTTGAGGCACAGGTGGCACAACTTACGGGCATGCCTGTTGCCCGGCCTACACAGCCCCCAGCACATCCCCGTCCTGGGCAGTGAAGGAACAGTGGCAACTGCCCATGGGTGGGGATATCAGTTCCATGTTGCCATCTGTGGGCTCATGGGCTCTGGATATCCAAACATCCGTCCCCGTCAATTGTGTAACCCCCCCACACGTGTCATACACCGCCCCTGTATGCGTCTTGTTTGTCTTGTCTGTTGACCTACCCAACCTACCTCCCCAGATATACCAACTTCCTTCACCTGACATACCACTCTCACCTGAAAAAAAAAAAAAAGGGCACTCTGTACCCACAAAAAAATTACGCCCCATACATAGCTGCCCATTCCGCACACATGTTTGCTGGACATGGAAACTATCAATTACAATTGGCTGTACAACAAGTATTATTGTTGTCCTGACACCTCTCAGGGCTGGAAGGTTTCAAATGTCACACCAAATTACATACATATGCACAGCTGTTGCTGATGAAGAAATGGGCAGCTATGGGCGTTACCTACATCCCTCCTGCAAAACCCAAGCTTGTTTCCCTACTGTCTTACCCTCTTTGTGACCCCTTTAGCACCACTTTCCTGTCTCCCCATTTTCATTTCTTTCAAAGAAAATAGCTGGTATGCACCAGAGTAAGCACTGTTAAGCGGGTGCGTGAGCTGAACCCCAGTGCGCATGCGAAGCTCCGCAAAACCAGCTAAACCGGTTACAACTGCTTAAAAGTGCCTTAGTCACTCTGATTGACAGGTCCTGTAGTCAGTTCAAAAGCAAAATAAAATCCCACTGTCAGTCCCGAACCCAGGACCTTGGAAACAGTAGTCTGCATGACCTACCACTAAGCCATGACTGTTATACAAGAACATTGTGCTAAAATAAATATATCTTGTAATAGTAGGAATGAATGTAAAGGGAATATAGGATGTGTAGTACACAAAGCATGTCATGTATACTTACTGTCAAAACCTGTGGATTTCCATAATAGTAGTGTGTGAACAGAAACAGCCATGCTAGTTGGTAGCTAGTAGGTAATAATGTGAGTTAATGTACATATATAAATGTATGTATATTTACATATATATATATATATATATATATATATATATATATATATAGTTGTAGGTGTCAGTGTGCATACACACTTACTACAGGAAACAGGAGAGAGGAATGGAGAAATGTGAATCTACAACACAGCCTGAATCATGAGAGAGATACTAACCTTTACACTCACAGAACAGTGTCCACAGCATACCAGCATGTTCCCCGCCCTTACAATCTGAAAGGGCAATGCCTATCTCACATACCCTTTTATAGCACTGTCCTGAAATCACAGTGAGAACTGCAATCAGTACACAACTGGCTGCATGCAATTAGCAAATGCTGGCTTACAATTGGTGCAGAGGCCATCACCTGGACCTATGCAGCTACCTACAAAAGCATCCTGTACTCACACTCCATACATGCAATACATTCATTGCACTGTCTGGAGGCAGACAGAGAGAGAGAGAGACAGAGAGAGAGAGAGAGAGAAAGAAAAAAAAATTAAGAACACAAACAACAACACACAGTACACAAACTAAGTTGAAGCTGTCAGCAGTGTCAGTACCAAGCTGTGCCAGCAGCAGCAGGAAGCTGTAGTAGTGGTAACGCAACCAGCTGCAACAAACACAGGTAATGTAAAGTAACAAGTTAATAGTCTGCATACTGTGAACCCTCCATATGTGTCATAGGTCTGTATCTATAGGTATGTCCATGTGATATGTTGTGTGCACTTAGTTCCACCCAAAGGGGATGACTATACATTACATGTCAGTCAGTGTTAGGCCATGATCCTGGCACCAGTTTTCCATTTCAGTGAGGCCTCTCTGTAGGATGTGTGTGTCAGCTGGTGTAACGACTATGGCGCTTAGTTTGCAGTCACCTGGGAACTTTGTCATCCACAACTCGCACATGTTTGCTTTTACATCAAATGCCAAACAAGAGGGGTCCTAGGACAGAGGCCTGTGGGATACCACATGTGACTGGCACTGAGTCTGACATGGCTCCTACAGTATCGATAGTATGGATTCCGTATGTCAACCAGTGTGCAACCCATCATGTGACATATGTAGTAACATGTAAGCTAATGAGCTTGTCTATGATGCCTGAGTGGAGTACTGTGTTGAAGGCCTTAGGCAAGTCCAGGTAGGCTGTATGGATTGCGTTGCCCTCATCAATGGCTGTAGTGACTGTTTTGAAAGGTCAACCAGATTCAAAAGGCAGGATCAGCCCATCACAAAGGCAAACTGGCTGGGAACAAGTGTCTGCAGGTACCCAATATCGGTGTATATGCGTCCCATACTGAATCATTCCATAGCTTTGCAGACCAGGCTGGTTAAGCTTATGGTGCGGTAGTTCCCAGGGTCAGTAGAGGTGCCTCCTTAGTGGAGTGGGACCACTGTTGCTGTATGCCAGTGTTCAGGTACATATCCTGTAGTATGGCCAAGGTTAAATATCAGTCTTATATGTGGTTGTATGTCCTCTTGGAGTTCACGTAGCACACATCCAGGGATACCATCAGGTCACATTGATGCTGTGTGTTCTGCTTTGCTGAGGGCGGCCCTCACCTGGACATGTGAGATGATAGGGAGGTTACATTCAGCTGTGATATGTATTTCTAAGTGTAGGGGAGAAGGAGGGGGGATACGTGCACCGAACCTGTCTGCAAGAATGTTGCCAATATCTGTGTGTTCGGTGAATGTTACGTAGGTGTGTAGTAACTCAGAGCATATCTGAGGCGTTTGGTCCATATGTGTAACATAACTGAAGAAGGCCTTGTGGTTATCTATAGTGTTCGTGGCCATTTCCCTCCCAGAGTAGGCCGTGGATGTTGTTATGAGAGACCGTAGCTTATTACCAGTGCTGACCACAGATGCCTTCCCTTAATGTGAATCTGCTCTGTCCTGCAGTAGCCTCCTTCTATCGTTATACAATCTGCCTTTGGCTGGGGTCCACTGGACAGGATGCCTAACCTTTGTGCATAGGGTCTGGGTTAGAAATTTGTGTGCATGTTCCATGCATTCTTTGGGATGTCCGTGGGAAGCATTCGCAAAGGGGTCAGCAGTGTGGGTTGTGGCTTCCACTGGCCCAGTGGGCTGCATGGATACCATCTCAGTCCTAACAAGTGAATAACTGTCTAATCACATACATATCAAAGTAGCCTACTGTGTTGGTGGTGGTGGTGGTGGGATATGTATATCCAGGCCGAGTAACTTGTGTCCAGATCACACTAGTGGATGGCGTTCCACATACAGTACCTTGGTATGATCCCCCAGAGTGAGGTTGTGCATTGGACCTGTCGCAGTATGCTGACCGATGGGGCATGCTACTATGTTGTATGGAATGTGGCAGGTATTGTTGCACAGGTGTTGGCTGAGCACTGATATCTGGCCATGTACTTGTGTATCCACCAAGAGACACACACATGCTACATATGGGAGTGGTAGTATATCACTACTGTTGAGTATCATGTATAGTATGTGTGCCATATATTGCTGACATAGTCTGCTGATATCCTGTTTGTGTTCTCTTCCAGGGACATGGCGCATCAGCGTAATCCTGCCTACTCTGCAGCAGAAGATGAGGAGATACACCAGAGCCTGGTGCGGGATTATGACATACTGTTTTCCCGCACCAGCCAGAATCAGCAGGAGAGGGCTGCACTGTGGCAAGACCTTGTCCATAGGGTAAATTACATTGGCACGCATAATAGGACATATGAGCAGGTACGACATCACTGCAGTGATTTAATCAGAAATGTCCGTCAGTGTGCGTCAGATATCCATAGGCAACAGGTTGCCACAGGAGGTGGGGTGGCCACACACCCCCCCCTCACCAGACTGGAGGGGCTACTCCTAAGTGTTGTGGCTCCAGCCCCGGAACATCAACAGCAACACACCTGCATCATGATGGAGGCTGGATCCACACAGCAGCACGACATGAAGCGTGCAGGTAATATGCCAAATGTACACTTGACTGTTCTGTACACTGTTAGTTTATGCATATGTAAGGTGTGTCCATGGTATGTAGCTGTCAACATAGTATGTAACTGTGCAGGTGTGATATTGCCAATATCAGCAGCTGACGTGTGAAAGGCAACTGGTGTACTACTGCACTGTATCATATGCAGTATCAATGGCACAGTTGTGCCCACTGACATTAATCCCCTCATTTCTGCAGGTCCCTCCAGTGTTACAGCAAGGCAGCCCATCCATGCTGGGGAGTGTGTTTTAACAATACCTATAATAGTCCTGATAGTGCTAGTAATACTAGTGTAACTCAGTAGTGCTCTGTGTGTATACTGCGGGGTGTGCATGTGTGCCTGTGTCCACGTGTGCATGTGTGCCTGTGTCCACGTGTGCATGTGTGCATGTGTGCCTGTGTCCATGTGTGCATGTGTGCATGTGTCCATGTGTACACGTGTCCACATGTGCATGTGTCCATGTGTGCCTGTGTCCACGTGTGCATGTGTGCTTGTGTGCCTGTGTCCACGTGTGCATGTGTGCATGTGTGCATGTGTGCCTGTGTCCATGTGTGCATGTGCATGTGTGCATGTGTCCATGTGTGCATGTGTGCATAAGTGCATCACTGGTAACATTGTGTAGACATAGTAAACTGTGTTTCCTGTCTTCCTCCCACAGGTTCTGGTGCTGCTCTGGTGTCCTGCAGCAGGTAACCTGAATCTGGTGCCACAGGTACTGATAATGATGATATCTGTGTAATGGCACAGGAAGGTGTGTCAGGGTCCATCATTGTTCAGCCAATTGACAGTACACAACTGTCAACCCCATCATTGCGAACAGTCATCCTGCCAGTACATCCTATGTCACCATTGTCCCTAGGTGATGGACAGGATACAGTGGGCATTGACCAAGGTAATGTGGTATCTGTGGCACATGCTTCCCCACATAGCAGCCATGGGCAGGGTCCTGCGATGGTACCACACAGACAGTTGCCCATGGGTTCTCGTGGGAGCATCCGTGGGCGTACTGCCTCTGGCAGACGTGCCCAAAGAGGTCTGTCAACCTCAGCTATGTTTCGGGCTGTCATGCAGGCACAGTCGCATATGGAAAGGTACACCAGACAGGGTCTGAGGGAGCTGAGAGCATGTCGCACAGCCATGACTGACAGTATGCGTGACATCGCGGATGCTATCTGTAATTTCACTGATGTCATAGACAGACATTGTGGGGACATATTACAGCAGTTCCACAACCACATGTCCATGAGCCAGGGCAATGGTGGACGGTTGCGGCGTCGATGTGGCCGTATGCCAGCAACAGCAGCAGCTGGCAGTCAGCGCGGACACCCCCATAGTGCCAGCAGCAGCCCCAGCAATGCTGGGACTGTGCTGTCATCGGAACGCCCCAGGAGACCATGTGCACGTGGCTCTGGACAGTCCCAACTTCTGATAACAGTACCCAGTCTGGCTTAGTACTGGATACGGTCCATCGCACCCCTGCCAGGCACAGGTACCGTGTCCGTGCCCACAGACACTGATCTGTATGACCTGCCAGATGCAGTCTGTGGCTGTCCACAAACTCCTGTATATGGCAGCCATGAGGTGGAACTGTGTGCGTGCATACACACATATGAAATGTTAACACCTAGGGCTACCACATGCACACACACACTGCACCAACAGTGCCCCACCCTGTACTGCTGTCCCTGACCAACACACATACACACACATGTCAATTGGTGGTATCAGTGGCAGACTCAGGCATACCTAATTCACACCCTGTGCATATGATGAAACTGTGCCACCTCCTGCAATCTCCAACATCAGTGCAGGAACAGGTAAACACGTTGCTGATGCACAGGGTGACTACATAGAAGTGTATTAGTAGTATCATGTTGGTAACAGTACAGTGTGCTGATATGACTGTGTGTATATCCCAGCATGCCTGATGCAGTAACCGTATGACTGTCCTGAATTGTTATCTACACCCATAGTAAGTACCATAGTGTAACAGCTGCACATTATTGCATACCGGTGGTAAGGATGTCAACAGATAGCCACATACATGGGTAGCACAGGGGGGAAGCTAATGCAAGTAGTGATACGCAATGATGGACATGTACAGTAATGGTGGCAAGTTGCCCACAACGACTATGAAATGTGGATGTTTGAGCATGTTGATATGTGTGCAGTACCAATGTAATACAAATCACAATTAACTATGACATAATATCAGTTCTACCATGGACATCTGAGCTGTGCATTCCTGGGTACATGTTGATAGTGCCTACATATTTGCACTGTTACCTACTGTTAGTGTTACCCCTTCTTTGTTGTTCAATGGACTACTTCCAGCCCTGCTTACTGTAGCTTTGTTTGCATGCATGTTCGCCAGGGGTTCCTGGAACACTGCTTCCACCTGCAATGCAGAGTTACAGTGCTTCTGTGGACTCCTAGTGACATCTGCATAGCGTACTATACGTATGTCAAGTTTCCACATGACAGAACGTCACTGTCTGCCCTGTTCGCATGTACGTTGCCTGTGACACATAGCACATGACTTACCTGGCATTTACCCACGTGTGCAGTCATATATGCCAGTGCTATGAAATCAGTAGCAGTACACCCACACATACACACCTTCAGTATGTTGTTCCCCATTGGCCCTATGTGTTGGTAATCACCATGGCAATCACACTACTATGGTAGCATGTGCAACGGTAACCTGTGAATCACCTCTATGGTCCAGTTGTGGTTTATGTGAGTCATATGGCAATGTCACAGCTGCCACATGTATGCAGTCAACCCTCACCCCTGGCCAGGAACATACAACACATGTGTGGGATGCCACCACATAGCCAATCTGGGAACTGAGCACTCTGAACCCAGTGATGCCATACCCTGTCAGGTGGCATGACCTACTACAGTGACTACAATAACAGTCTGACATAGACCCGCACTGACAGCAATCTGAACACACTGGGGCATACTTGGAGACTCAGAATAGCATCCTGCCTGAGCATCACACACCTCCGCAGCTGGCACACAGGCATACATTATGTCGGAACAGAGCACATGCCACACATGGCACACACATCCCGTGTGCCACACACTCACAGCCTGTAGGGCTACACAACACACCTGCTACAGATGTGTCAGGTACCTCTCTTGGCCGCTGCAGTGGGGTCCCGCTCAACAGGCTGTACATGGTGAAAGTCACAGTGATATGCCTGTGGGGCACTATGGTCCACCACAAAACACATGCATACAGGTCAGTCAGAGGCATGGTCACATATGACTCAGTCATTGACCATGCCACTATGGATGACCTGAGACATACCTCCCTGGACTACATGATAGGGAACATAGAAGGGATCTCTCAGCATGTGGCACGGGCCAGTATGAGCCTGATCTTGGTTGCCATCATACCCTCACCAGGTATGCTACCACTATATGTAGGAAGGGTGTTCTATGTCTACATTCTGCTCAATCTCCAATGTCATTCATAGGGTATCCACTGGCTGTCAACGTGTGCTTACATGCTAGGAAGCCACAATGATTTGCGAGGGCAGCTTGCACGTGACACCCATGGGCCATTGTATATTGGCGAAGCCCCTTGATACACACATAGTGCCTTTTGCTGCAGCACACGGATTACATAGCCACCTCCACGGGTATCACACAGGATAGGACACTAACAGTGATGCTACACAACACCAGCAGTGTCCACCGCAAGATGCATGCACTGGACACTGTCCTCAGCACGGTGAACTGCAATGTCTGTGCAGTACCAGAGTCCTGATTCACGGCTCACAGGTGCAACCCATCACTGCCAGGTTATACCTCATACCATGCCTGTCGTCCCCTACACATGTAACACACATGGACAGGGGGGTGGTATCCCAAGGCACCACAGATACACACACCTCCAGGTTGTTGGCACAGCACAAAGCATCAGGGCCTATTCATGAGCAGCTAACAGTGTGTTGGACAGCCTTCTGGTTCATAGCCTGGCACACACAACCCTCCCATACACAGGAAACCCACCTATCCTCCCTAACAACATTGGCAATATGACAGTCTCAAGAAATGTCTTTATATGGCTGGACTGCATCCAGCCAAACATTGTGCATGAGCATTACTGTATCTACAACACACTAGCTGAAAGGTTCCCAGCATGTGGTCACTGAATTGTAGTGGAATAACATGTTACCACTCCCACAACAGGTGGGAACATGCAGCACCTGTTCATCGACTACATGTAGACTATATGGCCCAGACCAGATGTGTCTCCCCTGCTGTAGGTATTATACCATATACAACCCACACTGTATAGACACATACCGCTATGCCCCTGCACAGTAAGACACAGTCATATTGTTATGCATTGCGAATACCATTTATCCACTCGAGGCATGTGTCAGACATGGTAACTACTGCAGGTCACAGGTATTTATGTGTATGTGTCACACACATACATCATGTGCATTGCCATTGCTGGTTTAGGCAATGGCATGCATTGTTATGCACAAAAACCCACACAAGGTCATATTGTGTGACACAACCACACGTGGCAGTTGTGGGTTTCCAAAACATACCTATCTGTGCTCTGACAATGGTAATAGACCCAGTAGCGGAGCGCACTATTGGCATTACTGGCCAAGTAGCCCTGTTTGGCTGTACTGATAGTGTGGTGACATCCCCTGTGTTTACTGGGGGAATATGCAGCATCTGGTGTATTGTAGTATTTGCCAAAAGGATCTGTTCTCTCACACTTGCAATTACACACACCCTGCTACCCCCCCGCCACACACACACACACTTGCCATTTGCAGGATTCATACCCCTACCTAACTATGTCACGACACGTGAGAGAGACGCATTAGCAAAGCACACTATTCGGATTACTAGGAGGTTCCTCTTCTCCGGCTGTACTTATAGGGTGCTGACATCATCAGTGTTTGGAAAGGGTAATGTGCATCATGTAGTGTGATCTCCTGATTGCCAAAAAGCACATGTTTTTCATACAGAATTGCACACACACAAACTCCCCACATCCAAACACACACACACTTGCCATTTGCAGGTTTCAGACCCCTACCTAACTATGTTATGACACTTGAGAGAGACGCATTAGCAGAGTGCGCTATTCGGATTACTGGGAGGGGTCCCTTCTCCAGCTGTATGTATAGGGTGCTGACATCATCAGTGCTTAGATAGGGGAATGTGCATCCTGTAGAGTGTTTTCACAGTTGCCAAAAGGGACATCTCCCTCACACAGACTTGCACACACACTAACCCCCCTCCACACACACTGGGCAGTTGCAGGATTCAAACCCCTACCTAACTATGTTATGACACTCATGACAGACGCATTAGCAGAGTGTGCTATTCGCATTACTGGGAGGTTTCCCTTCTCCTGCTGTACTTATAGGGTGCTGACATCATCAGTGCTTAGATAGGGGAATGTGCATCCTGTACAGTGTTTTCCCAGTTGCCAAAAGGGACATCTCCCTCACACAGACTTGCACACACACTAACCCCCCTCCACACACACTGGGCAGTTACAGGATTCAAACCCCTACCTAACTATGTTATGACACTCGTGACAGACGCATTAGCAGAGCGCTATTCGCATTACTGGGAGGTTTCCCTTCTCCTGCTGTACTTATAGGGTGCTGACATCATCAGTGCTTAGATAGGGGAATGTGCATCCTGTACAGTGTTTTCCCACTTGCCAAAAGGGACACTTCCCTCACACAGACTTGCACACACATCAACCCCGCTCACCCACACACACACACACACACACACACACACACACACACACACACACACACACACTGAGCATTTGCATGGTTCAAACTCCTACCTAACTATATTATGACACTTGAGGGAGA
This sequence comes from Protopterus annectens, assembly GCF_019279795.1. Classification (NCBI taxonomy): domain Eukaryota; kingdom Metazoa; phylum Chordata; order Ceratodontiformes; family Protopteridae; genus Protopterus; species Protopterus annectens. Next base: position 1,037,855,091 of record NC_056737.1, read on the forward strand.
CGCATTAGCAGAGTGCGCTATCCGAATTACTGGGCATCTGTTCTGCATCTGCAGTATTTATAGGGTGCTGACATCTTTATTTCTACAGAGGTATGTACATCTAGTACTACCTGTCAGGTGGGGGATAGCATATATATGCATTTGCAGCCACCTACTTCAGGGTCAGATATGCACATCGCACTGGTAGGTTATGTTCTATATCATGCTTCGTGACCACAGGACCTGTAACACACAACACAACCAGTCCAGAACACCACTCCCACATCCAGGACACACACTTTGCTTCCCTGGGAACAGTGCCGGGATATGCAGGTGTTCACATACACCATTCCAGTTGTTAACATCAGGTACAGGCATATTGTGTGTGGGAAGTACTCAGGCCTCTACAACTTTACCCTACAACCACTACAATTTGTGGGTCCATGTGCTATGGCAGAACCACTCACCACAGCCACATGGGGGAATACATATTGCACCTGTCCATCTGCAACATGGGTACTCACTGTTCCACACCAGAGGTAGACCACCATTGTTGATATCTGACCATACCCACCTTTCCCTGCACATCCATATCCCATCCCCACCCCCAGGCAAGGTTGTCACTGCAAACAAACTGTATTTAGCACAAGCAGACTCTACACTTGTGAAGACTGGGGTGGACGACTTCAAAGGACCCATGCTGGGGGACTATACTGGCCACTCTGCATAATCCTTGACAATTGCATTCTATGAGCATGTGTAAGGTTTGCATTGATCATGCTATCCCACATGTACTCATGACTGCTCCACAAGACACCTGTCAGGTGTACACCAGCCATATATGAGCCGTCCAACAGACAGAGTGAGCTAATACATTGCAGAGCTGTTGCCCACAGAGGGAGGACATCTGTGAACAGTACCGGCACGACATTTCATTCCCACATAATCATCACAACACAGTGTTGACAGTGGAATTGTCCAGACAATGCAGATAGGGCTCCCCTCAGTCTGTTATTGACGCCCACTTACTGTTAGAGGTCCTCAGCAACCCTCTTCCAGCACACACCAACAACATGGATGTGGCTTAGCACATTCAAACCCTGGGATCTCCACTGTGCCCCTGCTTGACAGAGGCACAGCTCACTAGCCTCACATGTTGCCTTATGTGACCTACTTTACAGTGGCACAGTAGCCTACTGTACTGGGGATGCAGATGCCAAGCACACTCTGGCTAAGATGTCATTCCGTAGGGCAACAAGCCTAGTACTGACCTCTACACCCATATGTTTAATTGTCAGATGCACAATATTTGTTGCTGTTAGACTGTTTGCAGGTCTTTATTGCCATAGCATTCCCTGTTCCTATGAACAACTTGTGTATCTGTGGAAGATGTTGGAATATGAGGGCAATCCACTATATCACTTATGTCTCTGTAGTCATTTACTGTGTGCACTGGGCAGATTGCTGTGTTGTGGTTGGTTCCTGGAATGACACGTACAAATACCAGATATGTGTGGCCAACTGCTAAACGGAGATATGGCCTAAGTGTGTGAGCATGCCCAGTTCAGCCTTTCCATGGCATGTTGTCTGACATATGCCTCATTTATCAAAGTGTGCGAGCATGCCAAGTGTGAGCTTTCCATATGTTGAACTCTGCAGTCCACCACATATTTGGGTGTGTGTGAACTTCAACAATATCTCACGTTTATGGTTGTGTGTTGGGTGTCATGTTGTGTACTAACCGGCCGACTGCTTCGTGTCTGCCACAACAGGGATTATACTGTGCCTGCAGGGATTGCATGGGATACTTTGCATACAATGGTCAACATCCTTTCATAATGACCTAACACTGTAGTACCGTATAGTGTACTGTTTCAATACTTTCACTGTGGTGGACAGTATCCTGGGCTTTAGTCCTATCACTGCTTGACATCTTCATAGTGAGCACAACAGACTGTGTAGGGGCCAGTTGTGCACATATGACCATGTTGCATTATGTTCAGATATGGACTACTGACACCAGGCTTGTCCAACATTGGTAGTGTATTCCACAACATAGGTGGACATTGGCAAACACTAGCGATGTTCCCTAGGCCATTTCTGATGCTAATCACAGAGTGTGTTTGTCCTTCGACACACATTGTAACTGGAGTTTGCCATGACATATGTCATGGTTAGTATACTGTGTCTCCGTCTACCTCTGACATAACAGTGATACCCAGGGTTAACCTACCATCTACCATCCACTCATCAGGATTTCTCTTGAGGGGGTGTCGATAGGTGACTCTCTGGCTAACCTGTACTGGGAGTTTACTCAAGAGTGGGGGTGGCTTCTGTGTTATGGATCATTCTGTACAGCTTGTCCTATGTATGTCAGTGCTGGGGTTCAGGTCTCTCATGTGCATAGCTCACTGCCATTCAGATTGTACAAGGTGCAGCATGTTCACTTATTCCAGCTTGGACATGGCTTCATACATCAGGCACAGCTTGCCTCTGGGTGGGCAGTATGGCAGTGTGTGGAGCTGCAGTTTGTTTAATCAGGCAACACATGGCATCTGTTCATGCTCTTTGCTACTCCTGGTGGGGTACTGTTGTGGACTTTACAGTTGATGGAGGTGTCTGCTGAGGTATATCCCACAGGGGCTATTGTAGTCAATTGTGACGCTGATGAAGGATGACTGCAGAGCCACAGTGACCTCCCCTTATCTACATCTGACAACCTTCATGATTGGGTGGGTATATGGTATGTTTCCGCGAACACTACAGCCACATGTTTGTCCAATGCAGGATATCTATCACCTTGTGTCCCCAGGTCTCTCATTACATGTTAGGTACATAATGGGTTAACACCTGTGTGGTGATTGGTGGGCACTTACTGTATATCCATGGTGGTTGTCTATACACAGTTCTGCAGTTAGCTTGATGACATGGCTATGGCTCCAGTTGTCTGTTTCTATGTGGCCCTTTTGTGGGTTGCTTGTGTCAGCTAGGGGTCGGATATGGTGGGCAGTTTGTACTCCTCTGCATACATGTTCAGTCACAGTCCTTCCATGTTGGCTGTACCTATGGGACATATATACGGAACGGGGCAGGTCCCAGGACCAAGCCTTGTGGGATGCCACTCATATCGGCTTTGTAGTCTGACATGGATGCAGCATGTCTGACCATGTCAGTTCTGTCCTTGGTCTGGTTTGCAACCCCTCTACTGACATAGGGGTTTATATTTAAGCTGGTGAACATATCCATACCGAACTCGTAGGGTATTGTCTGGAAGCATATGCACAGTCCAGCTACGCTGTGTGGACCACATTGCCCTCATCAATGACCTTAATGACTGTTTCAAATGGGTCAAACATGTTTAGGGGCAGGATCTGCACTTACGACAGCCACACTGGGTAGTGTCCGGTGTCAGTAGGTCCACGATAGTTTTATGTCTGCGGTACATACTGATCCTTTCCATAGCTGTGCAGACCAAGCTTGTCAGGATCCTGGGGTGGTAGTTTGCAGTATCCATTCAGGCAACACCTTTGTTGTGAAGGACCACTGTTGTTGTACACTGCTCTTTGGGTACATATCCTGTGGTAAGGCTGACATTGGGCAGTAGTGTGATTTGGCATTCCATTATTCTTGGAGTCCATGTTGGCCTCAGCCCAGGACACCATCACATACCTTTGCTGCTGTGTGTTTTGCTTTGTAGATGATGGCTGTTACCTCAGCATCTGCAATGTCAGGGGACCAGCAGTCTGCTGGGATAGATATTTTGCATTCTGGGGGGGGGGGGGGGTTGCACTGAACCTGTCAGGTTGTATGTTGGCAATATGTGTCTGTGTTTGGTATGTTGTTTGTAATATCTGTGTGATTCGGAGCATATCTGTGAATTCCCAACATGGTTCCTACCTTCAGTTGAGTAAGCCTTGTGATTATCCTTAGTGTCCTGTACAATTTGTATCTTCATAGGTTCATAGGTTCATACTAGGCTATCCACCCTAGGGCATTAGTAAGCCTAGCCAGAGTGTGTGTGTGTGTCATTCCGCCTTGCTATGTGACTATTATGGCCATTTATGATTTTCTTTACTGTGCCTCTGTCTGGGCGTGACACAGTGAAGACCCCAGTGTACATGTACGATCATCCATCCACTTGGCAATATTCCTGTTGAGGGGTGTCAGTGAGGGGCTCTGCCTAACATGGATTGGGATCCTGTTTCTGGGTGTGGGGAGCCTCTGGGTTATGTATCTGTCCCTCCAGCACATCCTATTTCATTATGTGTTGAGGCTGACATCTGTCACTCTCACAGCTCCAATGGCTTTGATTTCCTGGGATGGAGCATGTCCATTACTCCTGTGTTGGACATGGCCTTGTACAACAGACATACAATGCCTCTGTGTAGGCAGTCTGTGACTGCATTTAGCTGGGGTGTCTACAGCCAGGCAGCATATGACATATATTTGACACCCTTTATCCTCTTGGTGAGGTACCTTTGAGGTCTTCCTAACCGCTGCAGGTGTCAGGTACGGTACATCCCATATGAGTCATTGTACTAGATTATGGGTCTGATAAGGGAACAGTACAGGGGCACAGTGACCTCTGTTGATGTAGATGTGAATCCTTTCATGATACGGTGTCCAATATAGACAGTCTTCCTAGCCACATTGGCATTGTGAGTGTCACATGACAGGTTACTGTCGACTTGTGTTCCTAGGTCCCTGATTACTCCTTGCATACATAATGGTTTACCACCTATGTGGTAATTTGTGAGTACCTTGTCTAGTATTTGGTGGGACATTCATACTGTCCAGTGTCTTCAGGATGTCTGGGTGGGGTTCCTGTGTGTGAGAGTGTGGTCTGTCGCATGCTACAGACTGTACAGCAGTTTTGACTACACTTAGGTGCACATGGGTGGTCTCCGCTGCTTCGTGCATTGTCAGTTACCTGGCCGTATGGGTGTCTGTGCTGCATATGGATACTCCCCCTCCTTTGATGTTTTGGTCCAGGTGTTGGGGCCATAACGCATGATATGTAGTATAACCTGGTAGTGCTGGTGTGCTGTCAGTAGGCTTGCAGCAGGATTCTGTCACTGCACAGACATCATTGTTCTCCATACTGGGAAGTGCCTCAGGTGCATGCATATTGCAGTTTACACATCTGGCATTGGTCAGCGTTACCCTTATGTTTCTTACCACTTATGTTTTCTAGGGTGGTGGGTTAGTCTTTTTGGCCTTGCCTACGTATGGCTCTATGGAGGTGGCAAAGGCCTTATCCAGTATCCAGACGCCCAGGGGTAACAGGTGCAAGCCATCCCTGGAACAGCAGCATGGCTTGTCATGCATGACATCTCAAGCAGACAGACATTAGACCCTGTTGGACTGACAGCAGTAACTGTGCCACCTGTTAAAGCTAATCATTCTGTGTTTGTACTGTGGCATCATTCTTGGTGAGGGTTGGATGCTGCAAACGGCCAGTGTCATACCGGCCTGGAGTACATACTCAAAGAGCTCATCCATGTCTCTTTTCATGTAGTCCAGGGAGGTACATCTCAGGTCATTCACACCAGCATGGACAATGAGTGCATCATACTTCTGCTTGCTTTGCGGTGACCTGCGTACTTGTGTTATGTGGCATATTGTGGCAGCCTACAGGCAGCTTACTGTACCCTTTCCCTTGTCCAGTCTGGTGAGTGGGACAGCGGTGTGTCTGCCTATACAGACACCTATTACAACTGTATCAGGCATGTTGTTTCTCCTTCTGGCCTGTGACTGTTTGGCACACCAGCTTTGTGTACTATGTGTTGCATGTGCTATGTTTGGAGGTTGTGGTTGCTTGGGGTCTGCTTTGGAGGCCTCTGTTGGTGTGGTGTGTTTGTAATTAGGGCCTCCGGGAATGTTTTTCTGTGTTTATGTGTTTGGTTTACAGTTGTGATAGGTCTATGTGGGACTGGGTTTGTGGTGTATGTGGTTACCTTCTCCTCCTGACTAGTTTTGACAGTACTGAGTTGGGGGAGCTCAGCCTCCAGTTTGGATAAATGGTTACATCTCTCACATATATTTGTATTTATTGGGGGGAGTTGTGGGTGGTCTGTGTACTTGGGGCAGGTGTCACATTGCCTCTGGATTCACAGATTCTACTTGTTGTGGCTGGCCTTAGTGGATTGTATGTGTGGACATATTTTATTGCCATACTACTGATCAGTGATTACTTCCCTTTTTATGTTTGCTCTATCATGTAGTAGCTTCCTCATTCTCTTGCATGGTTTGGTAATGGCTGGAGTCCAGCATGCCAGATGCCTGCGTGTATGGCATTGTGTCTTGTTGTTATTTGTGATTGCATAATCCAAGCATTCCTGGCTGTGTTCATGGAATGCCTGTATAACATGTTCTGCGGTGTGTCCCATATTCTACACCTGCACAGGGCCTTTCGTGGATTCCACATCAGTTTGGAGGGGTGCAACCTATGCTTTACACGTGTTTTTCACTGTGGTTTTCTGGCCAGGGACTGTGGTCAGGATGTGTATATCCGGTGTGATTACTCTATGGTCTGGTCTTACCAGTGAGGGATACACTTCTCATCTTGCCATCCAGTACGCATGTTGCTGATTATCACATACAGTATGCTTACCCCTCTTGTGGGAGTGGTACGTTGTTCCTGGGCAATTTGGTTTATGGATTCTGGTAACTTATTGGTGCTAGTACAATGCCCCCAGTGTATGTCTGGGTATTTTCAGTCAAGCAATATAATGTGGTTTGGGGGGCTTGATATATTCATGTATTCCAACATAGGCCAGGTGCAGTTCCTGGTATTAGGACAGTAGTCTGCAGCAGGCTATATACTGGGAGGCGGTTTTAGCCATTGGTATTTGACCATGGCTAATCCATGCTGCTTCTTGTTGTGGTACCAACATGGGGGTGTGGTTATCCTTGACATTTATTGCTAGTCACCCTCCTTTTGTAGCTTGTTCCATGTTTTGCGGCTGTACAGCACAGTGTGAGGTGTAACCTGGTAGTGTTAGGGTGCTGATGTGAGCCTTGACCCAGTTTTCTATTACAAGACTGATATCAACATTCTCCATACTGTATGCGTTTACACTGCACGCATCTTGCTGTTTAGACTTCTGGCATTGGGTAGCATTACATCTAGGTTCCTATCCCTTGTGGTACCTATGAAGGTGGGTTTGTGTTTTGAGACTTACCTATTCAGGGCATGCTGTGGGTTCTGACAGCCTTTGCCAGTATCCATGGGGCCTGGACTGATAGGTGCACGCCACCCTTAGCAGGTGGTGCATCATGTCATGCTCAGCATGTCTTCCCAGGCTGAAACACATTGGCTCCCCTTTGACTAACTGCATTACTTCAGCCAGTTATTGCAATTGATCATCCCATCGTCATTTTGTGGCTTCATGCTTGGTGAGGGTGGATGTTAGTCAGGGTCCTCAAGTGTGCATATTGTACATGGTGTTACATTACTTAACACATGGCATTCATGCCTCAGGTGGTGCTGCAGGGCTGCCTCTGTCAGATGCACATATTACACTCCCTGTACATGTTTGTGAGCAGGTCATGTCATTTTAGGCATCCCTGTTATTATTTGAGTGAGTCAGAGGGGGTATCATTCCCAGGGTTCCTATTGAGCCAGTGTATGTGCTATGCGTTGCCTCTTTGCCAAGGCCAAGGCATACTGGGCATGCCTCCTTCTGTCTACTGGGGCAGGCTCAGGTTGATCCTCCTCGGAGTCGCGCTCTGCCTGTGATGGCCTTGGCAATGGTGGGGGGCTGTTTGGCCCAGCCCTATGCTGGTCCTGCTGCAGCTGTTTTCACAAGATCATATTATGTAGCATAGCACATACCATGACAATTTGGGTACATGTAGTTGGTGAGTACTGCAAGGCTCCACCAGATGTGTCCAGACACCGGAACCATGACTTGAGCAGCCGAAACACACGCTCTATTACATTACGTGTTTGTGCATGTGCCTCATTATGGCGTTCCTGTTCAGGTGTGTGTGCGTTTCTGATGGGTGTCATCAGCCACGGCTCCAGTGCATAACCTGCATCCCCCACTAGGTGTCCATGTGGGATGTCCTCATAGGCAAATGTCTGGTACAGCTGCGTCAAATGCCAGATGTGGGAATCATGGTAGCTCCCAGGGCAGCCAGCAGACACATTCATTATTATGCTCTGGGCATCACATATGACCTGGCAGTTGATGGAGGGGAAGCCCTTGCGGTTAATGTAGGCCCTACCCCGCTCACCAGCTGGTGCTTTGATGCGTATGTGCGTGCAGTCTATTGCACCCACTACCTCAGGGTATTCTGCTATTTGCTGGAAGAGATGCATATTGCTGGCCAATACCTCACGGGCATTGGGGAAATATACATGATCACCGACATGTGCTGACATGGCATCCAGGAACTGGTGCAGTACCCTGGAGGCTGATGCCTGTGATATCCCCATCATATCACCAGTTGGTCTCTGGAAGGTACCTGTTGCTAGTATTCTTAGGCCAACACATACCTTGGTTTCCACTGGGATGGGTTCCCCTCTGTTGGTTCTGTGTGTAAGGCGTGGCCTGCACAGCTCAACTATTTGCTGCAGGAGGTCTTTGTCCACTCTATAGCGCTCTACTATCTCCAGCTCATGTAACCCGTGGTAGGTGACCCTGGGCCTGTACACTCTTCTCCGTCTCCTCACTGTGGGTTGTCTGGCACCATCTGCATTGTCACCACCCTCAGCAAGTCGCCTATGTCTCATTATGACAGCTATGGCAGCCCCTAGCATTTCTGCTCTGAGTTCAGCTTTTTCAGTTTTCACTTCTAATAGCTTACTCCTGTCTTGCAGTGTCTCTTGAGAGAAACATCCTGCACTGCTGTTTGCAGGGTTTTAAGTGCTGGGCTGGGCTACTATTCTGCATGTGTAATTGCCTGCTTCTAATTGTTTTCACCTGCTAGCTCCAGCAGTATTCCCTGCTAGCTTCCTACTAATTCTGTTGCTTCCTTTTTCCTTTCTGTTTCCTCAGGGGGGAGAAGCATGCATACCAGCAGACACGCGCTCACAGTGGCTTACACGCGCGCACACATGCTTACACGGTTCAAGATCTGCCTATTCGGGTTAAAACGCGCGCAGACTAGCGCAAACAGTGTTACAAATCTACCAACACGCTCCCACATGTTCAGTCTGCCTTACACGCACGCACACTGCCCTACTCGCGCTTCATGGAGCGCACACGTGCGCATGCATGCCCAGCAAGAAACTTTGGTGTAAGTAACAGTGTACACTTTCCATTTCTTGACTTTCCCATGCTTATCTTGTGGCACTCCTCTTTCCCTGATCTGTGTCTGTCATCTGTCATATTACACTGACCTCCAATGAACTGCATTTCTTTCTACCATTCCCCCCTGTGATGTCACCTATCTCCTACTCTATTCCTCCCCCTTATGTATCTCTTACACTACTCAGACTGTGCTCATTTGCTATGTGACTGTGGGATTCAGTATCCTAACCCTCATTTACATGAGATTGCCTACTAATGCTTAGTTACATGTCGTAGACTCAGCTTCCCCCTTTAGCAACCACTACACGGTGGCCATGTTGTTTTTTGTCTGCTGGTCCCTGCATTGTCATTCCATGTATTGCATAAAACCCACATTTGTGGGTTTATAACCTTCATTTTTATATTTTATACAGCGCAGCCCGTTTGCGCGGGGCTGTGCTGCGTTTAAACACCGGCGATCGCCGAAAAAAAAAATTATATATTTTTTATATTTGCATCGGGTTACCTTGCCAATGGCCACATATTTGGCCATTGGCATGCTGCCTGACACATATGCACCCTTTATTTGGAGCTGACATGGCTCCATTAGATTTTGCAGAAACGTGCTCAGTTGTCAACTGAGTACATTTCTGCAGCTAAAACATCTCTTACACGGGCTGGTTTCTGCTTTGTGGATCGCTAATATACCTCATTTGCATACCTTTCGGCTGCAAGTGAGGTATTTAGCATATCCATGCCCAGTCCGTGTAAGAGACGTTTTAGCTGGTCTCTTACACGGAGTTTCGGGCTGTTCCTGGATCGCGAGGCTGCATGGAGTGTTACACGTCTCTTACACTCCATGCAAGCCTTCGTGAATCCTGCCCATTGTCTTCTAGGTAAAAGCTGATTACTATGCAGCCATCATAGATTTAGCTGTAATAGAATTTTTGGAATGCAACTTAACATATCTATAAATATTGCATAAAAGCAGAAGGAGTGGGCATTGAATGGATGCAATGTGGAAACATCATTTACTTCCATGAGTGACAAAGCCCTTCAAGCTTCCCTGCACCCCCCCCCCATGAGTGGATGGCTCCTTTTAGGTGTATGATACCTAGCAGTCATACACTAGCAAGGCTCAAGTTCTGAGACATACTCCTTAAACCTCTCACTGACATTCTTTGACTTTCTTGCTGGTGCCTCCAGTCCCTGGGCCACTAACTGAGGCCTTGCTGTTTGGATCACAGTCAGGGCTCTGTAACTCTACACAATCAAGCCAGCTGTAGTTGCCAATCTTATCAGTGCAGTATATCTTGTTTTTATGTCATATTTACAGTGTTATGCTTTTCTGTGGGATTATTGCCTTCCCATTTTATAATATACATAACATATCCTTATTTTCTTGAGTGAGTTATTCATTGCCATTATAATATGCCTGATACAAATTTGTATAATTTATTGAAGTTTTTTTTTTTTTTTTTTTGCAAATTGTTAAAACTTTTAAATCACTCTATTTTTAGGATGATCCAGATATTCCATTTACTGAAGATGACTACAGGAGAAGAAGACCACATCCCAATTTTAAAGAGCACATTAGTACTGAAAAACTTGTCATCAAGCTTGGAAAAATTGTAAGAAAGTAGGAAATTATAACCTTAAATATCTGACAATCTAGAATTTACAAAACACACTTTGAAATCAAAGCACATGTCCTTTTGTAGGTATGAATGAAGCAGAATTTGTAATACTACCTTGGCACCTTGCTTTCAGTTTTGTATATTTTGCCTGTCATAAGCAGCATATCCAATGTACCAAGTGAAAATAAAAATGTATATATATATATATATATATATATATATATATATATATATATATATATATATGGAGAAAAGTTGTATAGACCAACTGCTTTGGGCATCTACTGTGGTACACATTATCCTCAAGATAGGAGAACATAGATCACAGAATGCAAGCTGTGGCAGGGCTAGCTGCGTGACTGTATAAAATATGGCACTTGGTGATTTGGTCTTGTTGACTAATGTTGCCAAATGGGCATGGATATTTGCCGTTGATAAGTTGCTTGAGGACCTGGTCTACTCTGACCTATGCCAGGAGCCATGCTGACAGTGGGATGGGTTTATGTGCCCCATTGCCCAGTGTGTGCCTGCCATAAAGTCTAGTATCCCTGGGTCAATAAGCTACTGGCTGGCTGGTGTTTCCCAGCTTTGGTTACCTGGGATAGCACTGTTGAGTGAAAGCTGGATAAAACAAATCACCTTGCCAAACTAAGAATTGCTACACTCAGTGTAGGTTCACTGACAGATTGGAGCTTGTAGATGTCATGATGGTAAGGAGGAAGCTGGACATCCTATATATACAGGAGACAAGATGGAAGAGTAGTGCAGCAAAGCCACTTGGCTTGGGATCCAGAGTCTACTACTCAGGAGGAGGACAGGCTAGAAATGGTATGGGAATTGTGGTGGGGAGAGGCTTCAGAAGGCAGTGAGGGATATTCTCAGAGTTAGTGATAAACTCATGGCAGACTCCAGTCTAATGATAGGGCAGTATTCATAATTTCAGCCTATGCCCCACAGCAGGGTTGTGATAGTGAAGAAAAGAGTGCATTCAGACAGCAGTTGCAGGACCTACTAGATAAAGTAGGACAACATGAATTGGTGTTGATAATGGGTGACTTGCATGCACATATCAGGACAGACAGAACAAGATATGAGGACTGCCTAGGTCCACGTGGGTGGGACAACAGGAATAAAGAAGGACAGGCTATTCCAGACTTCTGTCTGGCAAATGGCTTGATAGTAACCAACACATGATTCAGAAGGAGAGAGAGTCACAAGATTGCATACAAGAGTGGCTAATGTACAACTCAGGTAGACTTTATCCTAGTGAGGAAAGGGCTCTGGGGTTGAATCAGTGATTGGAAAGTCATCCCCAGTGAAACAGTCAGCCCACAACATAAACCACTGGTTGCCACAATCAGCTGCAAGCAGCGGTTGGAGAAGGCTCTAAAGTCAACAGAAACCAGGCCGAAGACCTGAAAGTTGATTGGAGAGTACATATAACAGTTCAGGGAATTACTCAGGGCTCTAGCACCTCAAGAAGAAGAGGAAATTGACTGAGTTAAAGAAGAATGGCAGTGCCTCAAAACACATGTGTGAGGACTACAAAACAGAGGTGTCACTGAGACAGGTATGGACATAAGGTACATAAGGAAAGCTGGTAATGAATGCAGAAGTCCAGGAAGTCAAAATAGAAAGAAGGCATGCAGCACAAAATGGGAGATAGGAAAGATGGACCAGGCTAGGAAAGAATAGTGGTTGGTTAACAAAGAGGCTAAGAGAGGAGTTGCAATAGCAAAGAATAAGGCGGAGTCACTCTGCCAACTTCTGGAAAGTGACTCAGTAGATGGCACAAAGAAAATACATCAGGTTGCAAGGCAAACACAGAAAGATAAAGAAGACAGACACCTTTCATAAGGGATGCCAGCAACAACCTTCTCATGAGTCCACAGGACATCAAGGCAGATGGAATGAGTAGTTCCAGAAGCTTCTGAATTTAGCACAGAAGCTGTTCTGCCCCAGACACAGCCTACAGTGAGAGAAGAGGAAGAGCCCACCATAGAAGAACTAAGAATTGCACTAAAGAAAATGACGTTAAGGAGAGCAGCGGGCTTAGATGAGGTCACAGCACATATGAGAAAGATACAGGGTGAGATAGGAGAGAAATGGCTCCTGGGCGTACTCATAGCAGTGTGGGGAGAAAGGTGTATTCCAGATGACTGGAGAATAAGCATACTAGTGCCAGTGTTCAAGAACAAAGAGGACATTCACAATTATGGGAAGTAAAGAGGTACCAAACTCTTGTCACGTTGCATGAAAGTTCTGGAAAAGGTGATTGGTAAACAAATACAGAGTAGTAGAAAGTGAGATGGGAGATGTGTATTTCAGATTCAGATCAGGATGCAGCACAGCTGACCCGATGCAGTGAGACAGGTAGTTGAAAAGAAGCTGAAGATGTGGAAAAAGTCCAACTGGGCATTCCAAGACTTGGAGAAAAGTATATGACAAGGTCCCAAGAGAGATGATTTGGGCAGTCCTGTGGTGTTATAAGTCCCTGAAACATTGGTATAATTAGTACAAGCTATGTACAAGGACCCAATGACTCAAGAACAGAGGTGCTCCCAGTGGGAGTGGGTGTGCCCACTGCTGTTCATACTATTGATGGACTACATTAGCAAACAGGTTAAAGGGGACAGATCAGCAAAGTTGTTGTATGCAGACTATGTGGCATTACAGGAAGACTCTGAGCAAGAACTTCAGCAAAGGATAGGGGAATGGAATGCAAAACGGAAGGCACACGGGATGAAACTGAGTACAGATATGACAGTTCTAATGGTGGCAAATGGGAAAATCAGAAGCTGAGAACTGAGATAAAAGGGAAAATAGTGGAACAGGTCAATAGCGTCAAGTATCTGGGAGGGGTGGTTGAGGGGAAGGGAAGTCTGAATGTAGAAATCATAGCCAGAATTAGAGGGGCTGCAGCCAACTGGCACAGAGAGTCAGGTGTAGTACAGGATGGCAGAATGTCAAAGAAGTTGAAAATTTGCAGCCCATCAAACTTACAAGATACATCACTGTCGCTCACTCAAACACCTTAACTGGATAGAACTAACCAGCTTCTTCTCCCTCAACTCCAGATCATCCACTCTATCCTTTATCAGCCTTCTTACTGTCCTACCCTATCATCTTCCACTCTTCACCTGCTAGATCCCTCCTGAGCTCTAACCTAGATCTGCTACAAATCCACAAACCTAAAACTAAGAAAGGATGTATTCTCTATAGCTATAATCCTTCCAAGGCCTGGAACAAACACCCACTAGAAATAAGGTCACTCAAGCAACTTATCCAGTTCAAGCTAGCCGCTAAAGAATATCTGTTAAGCCAATGGACCTGCCTCTGTACTCACCCCCTTAAACAGTTTATCAACCCTAACTGCGCACCTCTATCTGCTCCCAACTTATGTAACTTTCTTTAACTTTCTAAACTTTGTCTCACATTAACTTCTCTGTCCTAGGCACATTACATACATTCTTATCTGCATAATGTAAGGTTTTACATCTGGTGACAGGACTCTTTTTAGTCCTCCTGAATGATATATGATTCTAAATCTGACAGACATAATGATTAGCTTACTGTAGTAAATCCTTGTTTTTCATATATATGTTGCTTTGCATATTTTCTGTAAACCAATTGTTGATTGTTTACTTATTTTTGTAAATGATAATCTGTAGAACATGTGGAGCTTTTCTCCCTGAGCCTCCGCTAAAAAAGGGCAACTTAGCTCAGTCGGACAAACCCGGTCAACAAATGTAAAATAAAACATAAATAAATAAAGTAAGGTGTACAAAACAGTGATGGGACCAGTACTACTGCATGGTGCAGAAACCTGGGCAATAAAGGCAGAGCTGTTAAAGAAGGTAGAGGTGATGGAGATGAAGTGCCTGAGATGGGTGGTAGGATGCACACTATGGGACAGATGAAGAAATAAGGACATAAGAGCAGAAGGTGAAGTAACGCCAATTGCTGAAAAGATCAAAGAGAACAGATTATGGTTGTTCAGGCACATGTACAGAAAAGCAGATGACAGTCTGGTGAAGAAGATTTGGGACAGACAGGAAGAAGGCAAGAGGAAACGAGGACATCCAGCAAAGAGGTGGATGGATTGTGTAAGAGAAGACCTGCGATACTCAGGCATGAGTATTGAAGAAGGGAGGAGAGTGGCACTGAATAGAGACAGATGGCAACAGTTGACACAACACCCCTGACCCCATGCAAAAAATGGGAAAAAGAGGGATTGATGATGATGATGATGTGTGTATAGATAGATATACTAATATTTCATATATATGTTTTACTTACAACTTAATAGTACATTTCATATGCCTTTATTAAAATGTGTATTAGCTTTAGGAAAATCATATTTTCTCCCTACATTTTTCTGCTTGTACACTAATTAGCTCAGCCCCATCTATGCAGAATGCTGAGATGTGATCTTATCCTTTCGATATGACATAAGTTTTGTCTGTAGCATAGCTTTGCAAACAGATATTTAATTTTAAGCAGAACTAATGTTTCTAGTGTCACAGATGGATATCTAATGTATGCATAGTTACATTTTCTTTTTTCACCATAAAATGTTCATTTATTATTTTCACAGTTGTCAGATTAAAATTTACACTTGCCATACAAAACATGACAAAGCAGTACTTACTGATCTTTGATATATATTTTATTTAAATGACCCTAGTGGGCCCTGAGTTTGTAATTTATAACACCAAACATTAAATAAGTAGCCAGTTTTAAAGATTACTTTGGTAGACCATTATGTATTTCAACACACCATAAAGTTGTAAAACATAGAAAACAACCTGCCCTTTTAAAGGAAGTTTAAGATTCTGCTAAGATGAATTTACTAAAAATCATTTTCAGATGTTATTTATCTAGTACCCAAGTAAAGGTTCACAAGTACAAGGTATTGCATTAGGGTAACCTTGGAATACGGGGCATTAATTTGCCTGTGGTTAAGTTGCTTCTTCAGAACCACACGGTCTGTAAGCCAAAGATATAAGCAACCTTTTCAAAGCTTTTGGTTAAATTAAATTCACTTAAAGTTCATAGGTGTTTTCTTTGTTATTCTGCAGCTGTGTGTGGTCCTATTCCTCCAGTGTCACCATTTTTTATGTTTTATCAAATCAGTAGGTGAACTGCTATAGGCTTACTATCAGAGGAAGATTGGGACTACATTTTATTTTATATATATATATATATATATATATATATATATATATATATATATATATATATGGATCTACTTTACAAAGTCGAAAAACCATGTGATCGATTTCAGATTTAGCTTCCACCCAGATTCAAACCTTACTGCCATTTGAAGCATTCATTTCACAGCTTTGTCTTTAACAGGGCTGTGTTTCTCTAACAGTATATCTTGTTTTACCTCTGCCATGGATATGAAATGGGAAAGTCCAGCCCAATTATAACATCATGTGCTTAATTAGATACCAAAACTACTGAGTGGTGCATGGCCAAGAATAGTTCGTATTTCTGCTTGGGTTACAATCTATTCTTTCTTGTTTCCTTGAAAACGCATTACTTCAGTTTTCTGGGTACTAGTAGTTTTACGCTTATACACATATTAAATTCCATCTAATCATTCTTCCTGAATCTACCAATCCTTGGAATTCCTTACCATCTACATACATAGTACATATAATCAGTTTGGAAGCTGACCAATGGCAAAGGAAAGAGTCTACACTTCTAAAGGCTAAGCACTCAGCAAGACCACATTCCACTGGTTCACCTTCAGGTACAGGATACGTAATTTGTCTGTTGTTAGGAGAATTTTACCAGCATAGTGGTATTGTGTTATCAAATGCTGTGCAGTATTTTGCTGGGTGTCCCTTCTTAAAACATTTAGAGCAAATTGGTTTAGATAACAGTGCTTTCTTATTTGCCTGCAGACATAAAATTGAACTTTGTTTGCTTATAGGCAGGGACACATACTTAGGTGAAAGCTTATACATAACCTTTGCTGCATGCAGGCCTGATATAAGACCAGCAGTTTAAACAATACAAAATGTTCTACTAATGGTACTAGTTATTCAGAGGTTTGCACATTATTTTGAAAAGTACAGTTGTGCAAGTAAATCTACTGTAACAGTAGATGTTTGAATGATAACTGCTGCAGTAGCCTAAACTATATGGGTTATATCCAGCAAAGGATATAATAGCCAGCACTCAAAGCCTCAGGGAACCTTCCCCATGTCCAAAGCATTAATGAGCTTGAGTTGAGTTGACTAAAATCAGGTTTGGGCTCCAAGCCATTCAATGCTTTCATGCTGACAGAGGGAGCTAAAGACCTGAGAAGGACAATGCTAGGAGAAGAAAATAAATGGCCACACCATACCTCTCAACTGTCCAGATTTTCACAGAATGTCCAGATTTTTGCCTCATATATTTGGTCTATTCCTCATAACATTTGTGGTTTTCTGACAAATCACTGGGATGATCTGAGGATTGAAGTCACTAAATAATGACATACATTTGAGTTTCATAGGTTCATAGGTAGGTACTAGGCTATTGGCCCTAGGGCCTATATAAGCCTAGCCAAATGGTACCCTGGCTTTTGCCACCCAGGAAAATTATTTTCCCATGCCCCTGTCAAGCAGAGCCACAGAAGTGATCCCCGGGGTGAATTTCCTATCTCCCATCCAATCAGCAAGATTTTTCTTGAAGAGTGCTAATGAGGAGCTTTGTTTGATCTAGGTAGGTAGTTTGTTCCAAAGTATGGGAAGTCTCTGAGACAGGAATCTATCCCTCCAGCATTCTCTGTTTATTGTGGTGACAAGGTTTAGGTCCCTAGAGCGTGTAGCTCGGAGGGATTGGGATTTCTTTACGTGGAGCATGTCCAACAGCTCTGGGTTTGACATAGCTTTGTATGTTAGGCAGAGATCGCCTCTGAGTAGGCGATATGTGACAGAGTAAAGCTGGAGTTTTTTGAGACGGTCTGAGTATGGCATCTGTTTGAGGTCGGTAATCCTCTTTGTGAGGTATTTCTGTGGCCTTTCCAGTTGTTGTAGATGTCTTGTGAGGTACATACCAAAAGGGACATTGTACTCTATAATGGGTCTAATGAGTGATGAGTAGAGGGGAACAATGACCTTTTTTTTCCTGGATGAGAAACCTTTTGTGATGAGGTGTGCCACATAGAAGGATTTCCTGACTACTGTGGCAATGTGATTATCAAAGGAGAGACTACTGTCCACCTGTGTCCCAAGGTCTCTTATCACACTTTCGGTATTAAGTAGACTACCGCCTATGTGGTAGTTCATGGGTACAGAGTTTTTACCAAAAGGGATGACAATGCACTTTTTGGCATTGAGCTTGAGGCCTTGGCTTTGACACCAGGCAGTCTCAGTGAGGCCCTTTTGTAGGATGTCCACATTGTTAGAAGATTTGATTATGGCTCCTAGTTTGCAGTCATCTGCGAACTTTGTTAAACAAAGACCTTCTGCGTTAGCCTGTACTTCAGAGAAGTAGATACTCTAGCAACTTTCTAAGTTTATGAGAGCAATATTTAAAATCTGTCCCTATTTTTGGGTCTTTGCCCCCCTGTTTTGTCAGGCTTGTCCAGATTTCTTGCAGTAAATGGTTGAGAGGTATGGTCCACACCATGACTTGAAAAATGCAAAAACAAGGGGGAAATAATAAGGGAGCAGCTACTGCAGTAAGGATCATTTGAACATCTACTGTTATGGTAAGGTTACTTACATAACTGTACTGTGCTCTTCATATTGATCATTGCTGAAGTTGCCTAAGCTATATGAGTAGATAGATTGGAAGGAGAAAGAATGAGGGTCCAGGTGTCCATGGAGAATGATCCTATCAAAACCTGTCCTAGAGGGAGTCTAGTTCATCGTGCTTTACAAAAGTATGTACAGAGGATGAAGTTGCTACTTCTAGAAGACTTAACAAATTTAAGCACCAAAATCAGCAGAGTGGAAGAATAATTTCAACAAACTAAAACAAAAAACGTTCTCAGGTGAAAAATGCACCAAGACACAGTATATTAGCACTTTCATTTCTTTTTAATAACTAGGACTTCTTCACAATCATTCTGGTGCTAATATACTGTGTTGTGGTGTGTGAACTAGTCCATTACTTTAAAGTCTGAGGTTAATACAGAATTAGAAATGACACGACACCAAGGCTCAAACTTAACAATTTATTAAACAAAAACTTACTTAATAAACAGAAAAAAAAACTAATAAATCATGTACTTACAACCATATGCATAAACAAAATCATCTTTGCCACTGATAGGGAGACTTTAATCCTATCCAGTGCAGGCTATCTGTTTAGTCAAGGCAAGGCCGACACTGGCAAAATGGCTCTATGCTCAGTTTAGGCTGGTACTGTGATCAAATCTGGATGATGATGATTTCCATTTTAGCCTTTGAGCTTTTTATAGTCTTGAACAAACAATAAGGTCAATAGGTTCAACTAATGACATATAGATCACAAGCTTATCATGAGTTGATGGAATATTTTAGAAAATTACAGATAATTTCCTAAGTTGTAAATAAGTCTCATAATGTCTGATCTTATGCCTTACTTCCCTTTTCTAAAGAACAGTTAGCTCACAAACTTGTGATATAGTTCCTCATTGGAATCCCCCCATATTCTGATAAACATCTTTTAGGCTGATACAGGTCAACAAAAGTTCAGTTATACCAGTAATCAGTGAGCAAGGCCTGCTCTTAAGCATATTGTATTGTTACAATATTAGCAGCACATAGTGAGGTAGATAATCAAACATACACAGTGGTATGTGGCTCGAGGCAAAACAAAAAACAGGTAGACTGTGTGGATCCGTCACAGACCACCCCTTGCATTGAGCAATGTACGCTGTGTATTCCTTATGAAAGTTAAAACTGACAACATCAATTTGTGTATGCAGCATGACACTAAGCAAAATCACACTGAAACTATTGTGGTCAATAGTAAGGGATGCAACAACAAATTAAACCACGCTGAAGCTTTAGGTGACCACATAAAAATATCATACCAGTGCGAAACAGTTATATTCTGTATTTCATTTGCAATTTTTACAATGGTACCTTTATCTTTAATCATTTTAATCACTGTTTGATGCGCATCATTTAGTGTTTTATTTAATAGTTGCAACACTATTTGCCCTTCCTGCTTAATTTGTTGAAAGTCCGGGTGGAATAGAGATGGCCATCTAAAAGTGTGTAATGGTTTTATGCTAGCATTAAATGTGATGTCCATCCATTTAGTCAATCTACTAAGTTCTCCAGTACAAAAATTAATAATTGCATGGATATTACTTTTACAGTATGCTCCACCATTTGTGATTATCCCATGACTCCAGGCTAATTTACAGGAGGATATCACACAAACTGTGGTATTATTTAGTTGGTAGATGTCCGTACCATTTACTATATACCTGTGCCAGGTGTATTTCCCAGTTCCATTATGTAAGCATGGGTGAGGCTTCCTTTTCACCATCATGCATACCCACCCCTGGGGCCAGGTCTTACAACCTGCCAAATCAATGGGTACATCATTATAATCAATCAAAGTAGACTCAATTTGAGGTACCCACCAATTATTTCCAAATTGCAAGGGCAATGTAACAAATGGACAGACCTGCTTTGTTCCTTTTTTACTAGCAAGATAGTCAAAAATCAGTATACAAGACTTATTTTCACATGCAAAGTCTATTGGCTTTAACCAATGATATAGTTGCAGTTCCCTTTGCCAATGGGCTGCCTTTTTAGCCCCCCAAGTTTGAGTAAATTGCAAATACTGTTGATTAGGAGCCAATTGAGATAGAATACAAAAGGTTTGATTTACTTTTGTTGTGAGGTTATTTTAAATCTGTTTTGTATATGTATTAGCATGTTCAATCCACCTCCACATGACAGTTTGAGCTAAAATACTGTCTACTGTTCTTTGTCCCAGTTTGGGATCATGATCTGCTAGTACCTTAAAGGCCATATTTAGGTCAGTACCCAAATGGCCCAATTTGCTAAGTAGGGTATCTATATCTACACTATTTAAGAATCCAGTCCCTGTTCCGACTGCACCTAGTGCAGTGCCAAGAATACCTGTAACATCATGTTTATTCCTTTTATATTTGTAATATCTATATTTGATATGCAAGGGTTAACTGGCCATAATTCTACAATTTTACAATGTGGATACCTGGTAGTGATATCAACTGCTGTCATGTTAATTATTATTTTAATATGTTGTATAACTCTAGCACTACTTACAGTTTTACATCCTCTTGTATACCTTACCACATGTCCCAAACCATCAAATACAGTTGAACTATTGTCCATGACATATATCTCCAAACTTGGAGATAGGGTTTCTGCGGTGTTATTTTCCCTTTGAAATTCAGCTATGCAGGAGGAATCTAATGGAGACTTGGCCAGTGGAAATTCTGACTCATTTAGTTTTTGGTATAGACCTCCAAAAGGGTTGGAAGCACATTATTCAGGATGTCTATCACAGTTTAGTCTACATACAGTTGTGATGTTCTCCGTCTGAGTGATGGTCCAAGTTAGGGCAGGTTTTGGTGTCACCGCATATAGATCATCCCCCAATTTCCAGTAAAAGTCACAGTATGCCGTTAGATTTGCAACATCTTCTTTGTCAAATAGAGGGATAGGATCAAGACAGTCTTATGGCCCATCTAAGTGTTGTCATCAGAAAAGGTTGGCACCTTCCCAAACAGTGGCAATAATCTATGGAGAGGAAAGTACAATGGTTGTTTAGCAGAATCAAGTAATACTAAAACAGTATCACCAGGTCCATCACAAATCACAGTCCCATGTTTATTTGGCTGATTGGGTGTGGTCACTATAACTCTCATTCCCAGCCATTTGCTTGGTTTAGTATCACAGTCTTGTAGCAAAATAATGGCATCTTGACGCATACAAATTTCTACTAAAGGTTGTCCTTTTTGAATCATCTGTGTCTTGTTATCTAAATTGATAGCCTTCACTATCACTTCTCGTTCTGGCTCCCATAATGTAAAAACCTCCCAATTTTCCCCTAATAGTCCTTTTTGCCCCGAGTCTCAACTAACACTATATTTTGTGCTGGCACTCTTTGTTTAGTCAATGCGCATAGCCAGAACCGGGTTTGATCAGCATTTATCAAAAGAGGGTATATGGCATTTGGGTTCAGCTTTTCTAATTTCAAAATACAACATTTGAACCGAATGTCATTCATATGCATTTGCAAAGGGGTTCCTTGATGCTTTTGAGGCCTATTATTCAGCTGACTCACAGCTAATTCTAATACCTTTGCCCAGCCTCGTAACGTCCCATCACTTGTATTCTTTCGGATTTGTTTTTTAAGGAGACCATTATACCTTTCAATTAAACCAGCAGCTTGAGGATGATATGGGATATGCAGCACCCATCAAACTCAATTTTCCTTTGCCCATTCTTGAACTTCTGCTCTGGTAAAGTGACTGCCTTAGTCACTTTGGATTTCACTGGGAATCCCATGCGTCACACAATTTATTCAATTCTTTTAACACTGCTTGTTGGTTTGCCTTTTTGCATGAAGACACCATTAATAATCCTGAATAAGTGTCCACCATTGTTAGGCAATATTGCTGATTTTGATCCAGTGGTAAAGGACCAATAAAGTCTATTTGCCAGATTTGTGCTGAACAACTGCCTCAGTGAATATATCCACATGCTTCTGCCTGCAGTTGCTTTTGTTTATTTCTTTGGCAGATTTCGCACTGCTTTATAACATCTGCAGTTATTTCCTTATTTAACTGCATACCAGGCCTTCATGCCCATTCTATTGTTGTATCTCTTGCCAAGTGCCCACTCCGATCATGGGCCCATCTTGCCATACTAGCACTTTCGATCTTCTCTTCGGAAACATGTACCACAGCCATCTTGTCTACCTGCTGGTTATGCCTCTTTTCATTTGTCACAAGTGATGCATGGGCATCTACATGCCCAACACTGATTTTGCATTGTTGAGCTTTTTTCCAAATCTGTTGTCAATCTTCTGAGCCTCCCCATAGAGGTTTGCCATGGATCTTCCAATTCTGTTATTGCCAGGCAGGTAACCACGTTATCAGTCCTTTAAAAACTGCCCAGCTGTCAGTATAGATATACGCCTCATCTCCAGGTGATAAACTATCAATGACTAGGGCAACAGCTCGTAATTCTGCCTGATTACTTGAACTGGCAGTACCTTCATCAAACAACACAGTTTCTGTTCGTGGGCAATAAGCCACCGCAGTCCAGGTCCTGCCATTTGATCCAATTTTAGCAGAACCATCAGTAAACCATGCATGTTTCTGTTTTTCTGCATCTAAATTATCAAATGGTGATGCTTCAATGATTGGTGACTTTGGAAGCTCGTGTCGCTGTTGTTCTATCGCATCAGCATCATCCAAAATTACCAGTCCAGCCAACTGTTGTTGTGCTTGAGATACTCCAGGTACAATGTTGGCCCTTTTCTGTAAATACCATTTCCATTTTTGTACAGTCGAAGACTGTGCTATTAGAGTTTTCATTAAATTATTATCTCGTAACCACCCCTAGATTGGGTAGTCTATCTTAACTGTCACTGTTTGCTGTTTAGTTATTCCTTCCACATGAATCAATGCTGTGTACACTGCCAGCACATGTTGCTCAAGGGGGCTATATCTCACCTGTGCTCCAGTTAGGGATTTGGACCAAAATACCAATGGTCTCTTTTTCCCAGTGTCATCCTTCTGCCACAGTCCCCAAGACATTACATTATTGGCAACAGTTACTTCCAGAATAAAAGGTTGCTGTGGATCAATTGGGCCCAGGCCACACTCTGCTGTAGGGCCTTTTTTGCTTTTTCAAAAGCCGTTTGCTGCTTGGAACCCCATTGAAAGTCACACTTTTTCCTCTTTACATAGTGAATGGGCCTCAAAATCAGTCCAAGGTGAGGTACAAACACCCTCCAAAAGCCCATAGCTCCCAAGAAGGCCTGTGCCTGCTGTTTCATTTTTGGGACTGCAATTTTCTGAATACCTCTAGTGCCGCTGCAGGAATTTCTCTTTTCGCTCCATTCCAAATCATACCAAGGAATTTTACTGATGTCCCTTGTTGTGTTTTATTTGTATTTATACCCCACCCTCTTTTCTGAAGGTGCTGAGTTACAGTTTTTAATGCAATATCTACATCAGACTTTTCTCCAGTAATCATTATGTCATCAATATTAATGAAAAACAGTCACTTTGTCCAGTTGTAACTTGGCTAGATCTTTAGCCACCAGTCCATGACACAGGGTAGGGCTGTGCAGATAACCCTGTGGTGACACTTGGAAGGTGTACTGCCTTCCTCCCAAGTAAAAGCAAATTGGGCTCTGCTTTCTTCTGCTATTGGAATGGAGAAGAAAGCATTTGCTAAGTCCAAAACTGCATGATATGGCCCAACAGATGAAGACAATCTTTCCATGATCGTAACAATATCTGGAACAGCTGCTGCTAAAGGAGGGGCCACCTTGTTCAGACCTCGATAATCTACGGTCATCTGCCATGACCCATCAGATTTCTTTACCGGCCACACTGGACTGTTGAATGGACTCACAGTTGGCTTAAGTATGCCAACCCAAAGCAGTTTTTGGATCATTTCAGTGATCTCGGCATGCCCACCTGGGATACGATACTATCTGATGTTTACTATTGTTTTAGGTGTGGGAATATAAAGTAGTTCCTACTTAGCATTGCCTCAGACTACAGCCTTGACTGCGTTGACTGAACAATGCCGCACTCCAAACCTAAATGGCCCTACAGTGGTTTCCAAAGTTCTACCTTTTAACACATCTATGCCTAAAATGTGTTCAGGTACTGGAGCTATTACTGCTTCAATGAAAATAGGAACACCATCCCCAAAAGCTATTTTAACCTTAGTTGTGGTGCCTAGTGTTTTTGCCTCCCCATAACCATCGATCTCTACACATTGTCCATGAAATTTATGGGGGTTGCCTGCAAAAATGGTTATTTCTGATCCTGTGTCTACCAGAGCCATTACACGTTGTGGCCCTCCCCTCCAAAAAATGGTAAGAGGTACGTAAGGGCATCGGTCCCCAGGTGTAATTTCTCTTACTGTACCCCTAGCTACTGGGGACCCACCTACTAGTCAATTTGTCTCCATTTTTTCAACTGGGGTTCTCCATTCCTTTTCTGCCCAATCTCTCTCATCACTGAATTCTAACTTTTGCCACTGTGCTAACTCCTCATCAGCAGGGATGTCAGGATATAATTGATTCCACCCTACCTTCCCTTTAGTGGTACATCTGGTTGGACTTTTTGTAGGGGTTTGCTTCTTGCCTGCAGAGTTTGAGCCTTTCTTTTTTTGTTTTTGCTTTCATTTTTTATATAATTCCTCAGTAGCTAGCTATCCCATCTATTTCTGCAGCTTCTACCCCCCACCTTTATAGATCCAGAAACATTTGCTTTCTTGTGACTTTTTCACCAGATTCATCCTTTGGTTTCTCTGCATTTGCTTTCCTAGCTCGTCTCTGTTCTTTTTCTTTCACTAATTCTGCCATTAGATTTAGAGTGACTATTACAATCCCATACCTGCTGACCTACACAGCCTGCTAGGGCTGCCATTAGCTGCCCTTTCCACCACTGTGGTGCATTTCTGATCAATTTACTTTTCATATTGCTGGTCATTATGTGTGCATCTGGTCCTTTCGGAAGCACTACTGCCCCATTCTTTAATTCCAATTAATAAATGGCAGCCAACATAGCCATTTCTCTTAACTGCTGTATTGCCTCTGCTATTGTTTTCCAAGGCTTATGTTCATCAGCTACTGCTGTAGCGTCAGGCCAAGCAGCTTGGAAAGCCATGGCTAACCACACCACCAGTGTATTCACCTGGGGATCATCATGGTTCACATTGTTTACTATTTGCTTTAAACGTGGGTGGAACACCAAGCATGCACATTGGTTCATCTCTTCAGCATTTAGAGACACTGCTTCTCCCCTGTGTCCCAAACCCGAGAAAGAAACAATGCTAAAACAGTTTACCCCAGCTTTTGCTTATAGATTTGGATTACATTTAATAATTCAGCTTGGGAATAACTCCGCATCTCAACCCATTGTTGTGACCCCCCCCCCAGTGTACTGTCCCTTTCTCTCAATAACTGGACGTGCCACCACTGATAGGAAATTTACTATTTCAAAATCACTATCACCCTCATCAGTTGAGGGGAGATCACCTTTCCACTTCTCGGGGTCAAACTCTGCCTTACACAGCAAAGCATGAACCCGGGGTCTTGAGGGCGGATGGTGTAGTTTTCTCCCATTTTGTTGTCTATGCTGTTGAATTATTCGAGTAGCTAGAGTCACTGAATTAGATTTCCAGTGTTCAGCTTCCTCTCCTACTTTGGCAAGTGTCATATCTGCCTTCTCCAAGGCATCTCTATCCAATCTGTGTGTATGTGTGTGTTTTTTACATTGCTCTTCTAACTCTAGGACCTTTTCTTTTAGTTTCTCTACATCTCTGTCTAATTCCTGAATTGCCTCAAAGAACAGCCATCTGGCTGCTCCCACCCCTTCCTTCACCTTTTTCCCTTATCATCTAATTTTAACTCTGATAGGGCCTTAGCTAGACTATGCAGGTCTGCCTTAGGTCTTTCTTGCAAAGGTTTTGGGGAAGGAGGGGATGAAACTTGACTTAATACCTTAGCAAGAGGATCCCATTTCCCAAACAATGCTGGCATTATAGTACTAACGCCCACCTTATTTGGGGTACCTGACACAAAATCCTTCTTGCCTATGCCTATATGTTTTAAATGAAAAAACATTGGTTGTTGTTCTTGTGACATTTCTACTGCAAACCTCAGACCCTGCTCGCTGAGCCAAATGAACTAGTCTGTTACTTTAAAGTCTGAGGTTAATACAGAATTAGAAATGACACAAGACACCAAGGCTCAAACTTAACAATTTATTAAACAAAAACTTACTAAATGGAAAAAAACTAATAAATCATGTACTTACAAGCATATGCATAAACAAAATCATCTTTGCCACTGATAGGGAGACTTCAGTCCTATCCAGTGCAGCTATCTGTTCAGTCAGGGCAAGGCCGACACTGGCAAAATGGCTCTATGCTTAGTTCAGGCTGGTACTGTGATCAAATCTGGATGATGATGATTTCCATTTTAGCCTTTGAGCTTTTTATAGTCTTGAACAAACAAGGTCAATAGGTTCAACTAATGACATATAGATCACAAGCTTATGAGTTGATAGAATATTTTAGAAAATTACAGATCATTTTCTAAGTTGTAAACAAGTCTCATAATGTCTGGTCTTATGCCTTACTTCCCTTTTCTAAAGAAGAGTTAGCTCACAAATTTGTGATATAGTTCCTCATTGGAATCCCCCATATTCTGGTAAACATCTTTTAGGCTGATACAGGTCAACAAAAGTTTAGTTATGCCAGTAATCAGTGAGCAAGGCCTGCTCTTAAGCATATTGTATTGTTACAATATCAGCAGCATATAGTGAGGTAGATAATCAAATACACAGTGGTATGTGGCTTGAGGCATAACAAAAACCAGGTAGACTGTGTGGATCCATCTCAGTGTGTTTTTCACCAGAGAACTTTTTTCTTCTAGAAGACTTCTAGAACCTAACCCTTTCCACAAACCCATAGATGAAGTCATCATCTCTGAGTGGAGGAAGATATGTTTAGTAGAGTGGAATTGCTATCCAGCAAATAAAAGTTACATGAAGGCTGTTGTACTTGTGAAGTTTGCCTTGCCTGTGTAGCAAGCTTTTGAGGTATTATCTACCTGTAGGACTGCTGCTCCTCGTTTTATTTTATTTATTTTACATTTGTTAACTGGGAGATTCTGACTGGACTAGGTCCATTTACAGCAGAGGCCCGGGGAGAAAAGGTTCACATTGTAAACAAGAGAAAAATATTTTTATACAGAGTAGTACAACAAATGTGCATTATATAACAAAACAATCAGATATTGACATTAAAATATGCACACACATATATATATTCACATTAAAATATGCAAGCAGACAAAACACTTTCGGTAGTCAGAGAAGTTACAAACAGCAGGGATTAGGAGCTACTTACAGGCTGGACTAATGGCTTTTAGAGTTTTAATCCTATAAAGGATTACAGTGACTAACTTGAGGGGGTAAGGGTGGGAGGTAGGTGTAATGGTTATGGTGCTTACCTTAGAAACACAAGGTGCAAGGTTTGATTCTGACATGGGGTAATTGGCTAGGCTTAAAATGGCTCATAAGGGCAGTTAGCCTAGTACTAACCTATGAACTTGGTATTGGTTAATGGGTATGAGGAGGAAAAGGTAGGAAAGCTTAAGTTTCAAGTAATACAAGGACATAGCCAGGTATTCATCAGATGGAATTTGAGGAAGTTTTTGAAGTGTGAGGTGGTGGAGGCAGTGGTCAGCGATGGGGGAAGGCAATTCCAGTTTATAGCAACAGTGTGGGAGTATAGCGCTTTTCCTGCAGTATTGTTTGACCTAATGATACAGATGAGGGATTTGTTGCTAGATCGGAGAGGGCGATTTGCTGTGTAGTGGGTAAGTAGTTGAGTTAGTGATGTGGTTTTGTCAGGGTATTTAAAAATGTTGCAGACTGTGACTAGCTGGTGGTAATTAAGTAGTTGAGGTAGTTCTAGCCAATTTAGGTCCCTTAGAGCAAAATAGTGATGTGTTCTGAAGGTGGTGTTTTTAGCAAACTTGGCAATCTTATTGTAACATGATTCTATTTTGTCTAGGTCTATTTTTCTGATGTGGGTAAAAATTGGTGCTTCATACATTAGTGTGGGCAATAGGTGAGTCTGGGCTAGGGTGACTCTTGCTTGGTCTGAGAGAAAGTTTTTGTGCCTATATTGTGTGCCCATTTTTTTGTGAAACTTTTTGATGGTTTGTGAGATGTGGACATCGAAGTGAAGACTGTTGTCAATTTCAATGTTGAGAAGTTTGGTATGGTCAGAAGGGCCAATGGTAGTGCCATTTTTAGAGGTGATGGTGAAGGAGAGGGGAGCAGTTTTGATTTGTTAAGGGTAAATAGTAGTAATTTAGTCTTATTGGGGTTTAGGATGAGATGGATATCAGAAATCCATTTTTCTACAGAGCTAGAGGTTTCATGGGTGAGTTGTTGTAGAATGGCGGGAGATGGGGCTGTGCAGATCAAAGTCAAATCATCTGCATATTGAATAAGTGTGGCATGCTGGGTTGAGTTATGTAGATTATTGGTGAAGATAGAAAAGAGAAGTGGGCCCAGTATTGAGTCTTGTGGGACACCTATGGTGGTAGGAGGTTGAAGGGACAGTACAACTTGCTATTGGACAGATTGTTGCCTGTCAGATAGGTAGCTTCTGAACCAGGCTATAGTAGATGGGGCAAAGGATAGCGGGGCTAGGGAATCTAGCAGAATGGTGTATGGGACCATGTCAAATGCTTTGGAGAGATAAAAGAAAATGGTAGATGTAAAATTGTTGTCTCTGTGTTTGTTAACTAGATTAGTGAAAGAGAGAAGAGCAGTGGTTGTGCTATGATGTGGGCGGAAGCCTTGTTGTGTGGTGGACAGGAGTTGATGTGTGTTCAGGAATTTCATGATTTGGAAGTGGATACACTTCTCTACGAGTTTAGATAGAGGGATAGAATGGTGATGGGTCGGTAGTTTGAGAAGTCGTTTATAAGGATGGAGATTGGGTAAGATATAGATTCAGCGTCCATTTTTAGAAAGTTTGCAGGTAAGTTATCGGATGCAAGGGTGGTGGGTTTCATAGTTTCATAGTAGTTTCATAGTATAGTACTAGGCTATCTGCCCTTGGGCATTTGTAAGCCTAGCCATAGT
Source organism: Protopterus annectens (assembly GCF_019279795.1). Lineage (NCBI taxonomy): Eukaryota > Metazoa > Chordata > Ceratodontiformes > Protopteridae > Protopterus > Protopterus annectens. The sequence continues at coordinate 1,037,884,802 of NC_056737.1, forward strand.
GATGTGGAATTTGCCACCCCATAAAATGGTACAAAAATGTACAGAATAAATTTAGAATACTGTGTCTAGTAGTGACACAATGAAGGTCCCCTTATATAATAGAATTAGTTTACTGTGCCCTTGTCTAGCAGTGACACAGATGTGACCCAACTTACGATCTCCCATCCACTCATCAAGATTTCTCTTGAAGAGAGTCAGTGAGGGGCTCTGCCTAATACGAACTGGGATCTTGTTCCAAAGCATGGGAAGCCTCTGGGTTATGAATCTATCCCTCCAGCATGTCCTATTCATACTTGTGCCGAGGTTTAAGTCTTTAGCTGTCGTGGTCCTGATGGACTTGGATTTTTTGAGGTGGAGCATGTCCATCAGATCCTGATTGGACATGGCCTTGTACATCAGGCAGAGATCACCTCTGAGCAGGCGGTATGATACTGAATAGAGCTGAAGTTTCTTTAGTCTGGCAGAATAAGACATATGTTGGAGACCCTTGATCCTCTTGGTGAGGTACTTTTGTGGTCTCTCCAGCTGTTGCAAATGCCGGGTGAGGTACATACTAAATGGGGCATTGTACTCAATCATAAGTCTGATGAGGGAGGAATATAGGAGTACAATGACATCCTTGGATCTGGATGTGAATCCCTTCTTGATGAGGTGTGCAAGGTAGAATGTTTTTCTAACCACTTTGGCAACGTGGGTATCAAATGAGAGGTCGCTGTTGACTTGGGTCCCTAGGTCTCTGATTACTTTTTCAGTACTCAGTGGGTTGCTGTCTATGTGATAATTTGTGGATACTTTGTTTTTCCCAAAGGGGATGACTATACATTTTTTGGCATTTAGTTTAAGGCCGTGACTCCGGCACCAGTTGTCCGTTTCTGTGAGGCCTTTTTGTAGGATGTGTGTGTCTGCTGGTGTATGGCGCCTAGTTTGCAGTCATCTGCGAACTTTGTCAGCCACAGCCCTCCCCTGTTTGCTTTAACATCCGAGAAATAAATGCCGAACAAGAGGGGTCCCAGGACAGTTCCCTGTGGGACACCACTTGTGACTGGCTTTGAGTCTGACATTGCTCCGGCGATTTTAACTTTATGGGTTCTGTCCTTTAGCCAGTTTGCAACCCATCTAGTGACATAAGGGTTTACATTTAAGCTGTTTAGCTTATCTATGATGCCTGAGTGGGGAAGGCCTTAGCCAAGTCCAGGTATGCTGTATGGACTGCTTTGCCCTTGTCAATGGCTCTAGTGACTGTTTCGAAAAAGTCAACCAGGTCGAAAAAGTCAACCAGGGATGGTTCAGTTTCAGAAGGAGCTTTTTATTTGTAGAGGTGGGGACTGGTGATAGAGTAAAGGAGGGAATGCTTTCTGGATGATTGGTTGGGGTGCATGAAGGGCTAAATTTGGATAGTTGGTGGAAAAATGCCAGGATGGATTCTGTAAAGTGGTGATTAAATTGAGTGGCAATATCCATGGTATTGTTGGTGGAATTTGGAGCTGGAGTAGTGGTTTTGCCTGGTTTTAGTAAGGAGTTTATAGACTATCAGAATTTTTGTGGGTTTTTTGAGTATTTGCTTTGGGCCCCCAGGAAGTAGTTCTGTTTATCCTATTTGGTTTGTTCCTTGGCCTGATTTCTAATCTGTTGGTAGTTTTGTTTGGAGCAAGTGGTGTTTTCCCTTTTCCAGATTTTCCAGGCTTTATCTCTGGATTTTAGTAGGGCTCTAATGTCTCTACTTAGCCATGGTGCATAGTTGGATTTCACTCTAACTTTCCTAGTAGGGGCGAGTCTGTTAAGGACATTGATAAAAGTACTATTAAAGTAGTCAACTGCCTGGTCTAATCCGAGGGTTTGTAGTGGTTCCCAGTTACAATGGCTTAGAACAGTGTTGAGATCATAAGGGCTTAGGTTGTGTTCACCTCGTATTAGTCTATGGGCTTTGGTAGGTTAGTGCGTTTGCATAGTAGGAATGTGGGGAGGTGGTCACTGAGACCAACTGGTAGACAACCTGTCTGGTAGTTTTGTTTGGGGTAACTGAGCAGTACCAAATCCAGAATGGATTGTTTTTGTGATTTTTGTATCTGTTCTAGTGGGTTCTTGAATGAGTTAAGAGAACCAATAGAGATTGATGTGGTTAGTGGGTTTATTGGTGTTACAGGATGTCCAGTCATATTCACATACATACTCATGCTCTAAAGATGCTAAAGGGAAATATTTTTGAGCCTTGGATTCTTTGGGGGCAGCTTACAGAAACTCTGTGTGTGGACTATGTTGCATAAAAATGAGGCCATTCTGGATTATAATTTTCCACAAAGCTGTAAGTATACTTTTAATGAGAATGAAACCATCTTGAACTGTTATTTTGCATAAAGCTGAAAGTACTGTTTTAAAGAGTGTATTTTGTTTAAAATTTCTTGTTCTATCCCTTTTGTCCAGAAGAGCATGTTTTATTTATCATCAAGCCCCTCCCCCTTTCCCCATCTTCTACATAGGGTCAAGGTGTTGTGTCAACTGTCGCCATCTGTCTCGATTCAATGCCACTTTCCTACCTTCTTTGTCAGTCATACCTGACTATTGTAGGTCTTGTCTCACACAATACATTCATCTGTTTGCTGGATGTCCTTGTTTCCTCTTACCTTCTTGTCTGTCCCAAATCTTCTTCACTAGATTGTCTTCTGCTTTCTTGCACATGTGCCTGAACTACTGTAATCTATTCTCTTTGACCTCTGCAATTGGAGCTACTTGGGCTTCTGTTCTGATGTCCTTATTTCTTCATCTGTCCCACATTGTGCGTCCTACCACCCATTTGAGGCACTTCATCTCCATAACCTCTAGCTTTCTCAGCTGCTCTGCCTTTACCTCCCACGTTTCTGTACTATACAGTAGTACAGGTCACATCACGGCTTACACTCCTTACCTTTCAGTTTCATTGGCATTCTTCTGTCATACTCTACCCCTGACACTTTGTGCTAGTTGGCTGCAGCCACTCTGATTCTAGCTTTGACCTCCTCATTCAGACCTCTCTTCAACTACCCCTCCCAGGTACTTGTAGCTGTTAATCTGTTCCACTATTTTTCCTTCCATCTCAATTTACAACTTCTTCTGATTTCCCCCATTTGTTGCCTTTATAACTGTCTTATTTGTATTCATTTAGTTCCCTATCCTTTAGTGAAGTTCTTGTTCAGAGTCTGCCTGGAATGCCACATCGTCTGCATACAGCAACTTTGTTGAGCTGTCCCCTCCTCTTTGCTAATGTAGTCCATCACCAGAATAAACAGAAGTAAGCTTAGAGCTGAATCCTTATGCACACCCACACCCAGTGAGTCTGAACACTACCCATACTTGTGTCACTGGGTCCTTGTACATAGCCTACACTAATTCTACCAATGTTTCTGGGACTTCAAACCACTGCAGGACTGCCCAAATCAGCTTCCTTGGGATCTTGTCATATACTTTCTCCAAGTCTAGGAATGCCCGGTTTTACTCTTTCCTCATCTCTATCTTCCTCTCGACTGTCTGTCTCACTGCAAACATCAAGTCAATTGTGCTGAATCCTGATCTGAATCCAAACTGCTCATCTCCCACTTTACTTTCTACTACTCTGTGTATTCATTTATCATTCACCCTTTCTAGAACTTTCATGCAGTGTGACAGGACATTGATACATCTATGCTGCTGACAATTCCGAATGTCCTCTTTATGTTCATCATATTGATCATTGCTGCAGCAGTCTTATCTATATGGGTTATATAGCTGCCAAGGATATAATAGAAGGCCAGCTTCCAAAGCTTCATGGCACCTTCCATGTGCCCAAAATGTGAAGCAGCTCAAGCTGAGCTGACTAAAAGTCAAGTTTGGGTGTGAAGCCCTTCAGAGATTTACTGCTGTGGAAGAGTATGCTCCTCTGAAGCTTTTGAAAGTCGATGGTCTGCTTGTGTTTTCTTTTTTGGGCAGATAAGTTATCCTTCGGGGCAAAAAAAACTTACATTTTCTTAATTTTTTTAAATTTTCTTGATTTTCCTGATGTTTTATTATGTTTATTATTTTCCTGTTCAGGTTCATAGGTTCATAGGTTCATAGGTTCATACTAGGCTATCTGCCCTAGGGCATTTATAAGCCTAGCCAGAATGTGTTTGGCTTTCGCCACCCATTTTAAATTTATTTTGCTATGCCCTTTTTCGAGGTTAGTATACTGTGCCTCTGTCTAACAGTGACACAGAAGTGATACCCGGGGTAAAATTACGATCTCCCATCCACTCATCAAGATTCCTCTTGAAGAGAGTCAATGAGGGACTCTGCCTAACCTGGACTGGGATTTTATTCCAGAGTGAAGGGAGCCTCTGGGTTATGAATCTGTCCCTCCAGCATGCCCTATTTATTTCAGTGCTGAGGTTCAAGTCTCTCGAGTGCGTGCTTCGATGGGATTTGGATTTTCTGAGGTGCAGCATGTCCATTAATTCCGGGTTGGACATGGCTTCGTCAGGCACAGATCGCCTCTGAACAGGCGGTATGCCACTGAGTAGAGCTGGAGTTTCTTTAACCGGGCAGCATATGGCATCTGTTTGAGCCCTTTGATCCTCTTGGTGAGGTACTTTTGGGGTCTTTCCAGTTGCTGCAGGTGTCTGGTAAGGTACATCCCAAAAGGGGCATTGTACTCAATTATGGGCCTGATGAGGGATGAGTAAAGAGGCACGATGACGTCCCCTGATCTAGATGTGAATCCCTTCATGATTAGGTGGGCTATATAAAATGTTTTTCTAACCACTTTGGCCACGTGGTTGTCAAATGAGAGATTGCTATCAACTTGGGTCCCCAGGTCCCTAATTACTTCTTCTGTACTTAATGGATTTCCACCTATGTGGTAATTTATGGGCACTTTGTTTTTGCCAAAGGGGATGACTATACACTTTTTGGCATTTGTATAGCAAAGTCACAAAAACCACAGCAACAAGGGAACTTATCGACAGCGTATAAAAGAAAAAATAAAAAGTTCCAGTCACCATATAACGCTGTCGCAAGTGGCGATATCCAGCAAGCACAATCCAAATAAGTAAAACGATACTTCTTAATTCACAGACGCTGCTCCTGTTCAGTAAGATATAGTCAAAGGCAAACGCCTCAAACGCTACTCCTCTGCCAAGGAGAGCTGGCTGCATTCAGAACTCTCTGCAACAGGAAGTAGAGACAGACAAGTGATCTCCTTAGGGTCGGATTCCACAAGCTCTTCTGCCAATGGGATTGAAGTGTTCTGTACAAACTCGACCAAAAGCTCAGGTTTTCCTTCCAACTCATCCGATAACGTTATGACCATGAAACAGACTACCAGTTCCATGGTTGGTCCTTTTTCCAGCAACAAAAATAAATAAATGAAGCAAACAGCCTTTGCCACCACAATAGGCTAGCAATTTGCCTCAACCGCAGGTGGGTGACTCCGTAGTGGCCATTTGTTGTATCCTCAAACCACTCATCTTTTACCTCGGATCCTTCTGGTGTTGCACCTAGAGAGAACATGGACGTAGGGTTAGCCAAGTCCTCTGTGGCTGTAGGGGTCTCCTCAGTGGGCAAGGGAGAGCCACTCTTATCAGTCCTGGGAGAGGGAACAGGGAAGGTTTCATCTTTGTGTTAAAATTCTGTGCCCAGCCTTGGGAAAGCAGCTGCTGCCATTAGTAACACAGTTGACCCCATTTTTCCTGTCAAAAAAAAAAAAAAATAGAAAACCAAGCATATATCTACTCCTCTTCAAATTTCTTTGCATAGGAGAAATGCACTGAGTCTGGCTAAGGGTTTAATTCAGGCTATTGATCCTCCTTTTAAAGTAGTTTCCAGCAAAAGAAAGATGGATTTGTCTTTTCCTGAAGAGATTCAAAATTCTGAATCTGAACAGGAAGGTGCGGAGATGGATACAGATTTTTCCTTCATATATCTGATTCAGACTCAGAGGAGAGCTCAGTTTCTGATCCTTTCTGTGGGGTTTTCTTTTTCTCTAAGACTGTTTTTAGACTATGCCAATGCCTTCAGGATTAAAACACTGAGGTTTCTCAGCCCCCTCAGAAAATACTATGAGTTTCTACAGAAGGATTTTCCAGAACCTACACCCACTCCTTCTGTTCTACCTGCTTTAGAGAGTGTGTGTTTTGCTGCCTGCAGTTTTCCTGATAGTCAGCCAGCTGCTTTAGAAAAGGCAGAAAAGATGTACAAAGGTCCTCAGCCATTTACATTTTTATACACAATTCCCAAACCTGACCCAGAAGCTATAGCTTTAGTTGATTGCACTGCTGCCAAGCACTTAGTTAATTGCAATCCATTTTGATAAGGATGTGGAAATTATTGATAGGTATAGGTCCAGTGTGTATACTTCTGCAAGTTTGATTTTCAACTCTTTGAATTGTTGGGCTCGTATGTTAATTGTTTTGACAAATTGTGAAAGCATGAGGAATGTTTTCTTTCAGTTTCTTCTTGTGAGGAAAAATCTGCTTTAAATAACTTAGTTTCTTCTGTTGCACAGGTCACTGTTCATTGTTTGCAGTGTGTGTATGACTGTTGATACTTCTTCCAGGGCTATGGCCATTAGTACTGTTTTGAGGAGTTTTGCATGGCTGCATTCTCAGAACCACCCAGATGATGTTAAAAATGAGATTTCAAATTCTCCCTTGGATAGAGATTATTGTTAGGGCCATCTGCTGCAGAGGTGATCATATAGTGTGATGAAAGGAGCAGGGAATCTGTAAGATTTTTTGATCCTCCTTTTCCAAATTGTCCAAGGGATTTTTATCTCCTCATCCAATTTTGGTAAAACAGAAAACAAACAAAAAAAACAGAATATTTCAGGTAAACAGACATTTAAGGAGAAATAACAAGGGGGTTCCCAAAAGAAGTCTCGAACCTCCCAAAACTGAGGACAGTCCAACAAGTCTGAATGACTGTTCAAGTGAACTTATTACACCCTTCCATCCTGGCCCCTTTTTTCTTCCAGAAAGTCTGAATCTCCTTTTTTTTCTTTGACAACAGATTGTTTCAGACAAATGGGCTCTGAAAATCATTCATAAGCATTACAGATGATAGTGGGAGGAAATTCTTCCTTTTCAGGGGTCATTCCTTATCCTCCAGATCAGACTCTTTTGTTTTCACATGTTCTTCGTCACTTGCTGTCCTAAGGAGTGATAGAACCAGTTCCTCTTTCCAAGATGGGGAAGGGTTTTTAATTCAAGGATTTTCCTAGTGCCAAAGAAAGAAAATCTTTGAAGACCAGTTCTGGATATTTCTTTATTAAACTTGTTTGTGATTGTGACCAAATTCAAAATGATGTCACTTACAACCTGTTCCCTCTTCTTCCTCTTTCAAGTTTCCTGGTAACACTAGACTTAAAAGATGCTTATCACAATATCCCTATTCATCCAGACTTCAGATGTTTCTTAAGGTTTTGTGTATCTGGATCACATTATCAGTTCTCTGCCTTCCCCTTTAGACTATCCACTGCAAAGAGTGTTCACAAAGTGTTTAGCTCCAGTTATAACTTGTTGCAGGCACAAGGTGTCTACATTTTTCCATATTTAGATGACTTGTTTATCTTTGCAGAGCCTTTTTCACAGTGTCAGGAATCTCTTGGTAGAGAGATCTCTTACACAAGCTGGGATCAAAAGAGAACATTCAAAAATCTTTCTTGACTCCCTCACACAGGATTGTGTTCTGACCTGGGATGTCAACTAAACACCTCAGTTCAAAGAGCTTTTCTTCCACATGAAACAATAGATCTTTTTTACATGTATTTTTAAGATTTTCCACTCAGGCTTTAATCACTGTGAGCGAATACCTCTGGATCTTTGGTCTCATGGCATCTATGATTCTTATGATACCACTGGCAAGACTACACATGAGAAAAGGAGAGTAGTATTGCTGAAACTGAATTCATCCTCAAGTCTTAGTGAGTACCTTCATGAGGTGGACCCTGTTTTTCACAAAATCTCACCAAGGCGACAATGATATATAAACTGAATTTTATATAGCGTATATCATGGATAGAAGTAGGTCAAAAATTAAAAAAGATAGCTGGGTGCACAAGACCCAGGATAAAAAAGTGCCAATCCTGGTAGGCACACTAGCTTCAGGACTGGAAAAAATTACAGTGTACAATCCTCAAAATACGGAAACATTCCTACAATGGGGCCAGACCAGGGCCAAGGGGAGATGGCCCCCCTGTTGTAGAAGGAAATAGCTGTCCACAAAAATCACAAAAACTGATAGGTCAAAGTACAGCCATAAAGACGATAGAGTGGAGTATTGAGGATAAAAAAGAAATGATGTATTGTTACTATTATGTAAAAAGCCCAGAATTTCCAGACACAAGATATACAACATGATTAAGAGAGAAATTAGAGGAAAAAAAATACTTCCACAGGAAAAACAGTCAGAAGCTTCAAATAAAAATTTGTGTTCCTTAATATAACAGATTTTTGAAAAACAGTATATAGATTAAGAAACTTTGATCTGTTTAGAAAAAAGAAATCATCTGAGGAAGTGCAAAAATATAAACAACAAAACGTATAGATTTTTGAAAAGTATAAAAAAAAAATATGGACATGGGAAAGAAAGAGACATTTGATATGGTGCAATATTTATGCAAATTCGAAAGCCAAATTAATCAATACAAAAAAGGCAGCCCCAAAGATATTTGAACAGAAATACAGGCATATGGAAAATTTCACAATAAATATCACAAGGAGGGAATGTAAAAAAGAAGATTAGTAAAGCAGAAGTTAAAAAAATAGAAATTGAAGTTATGGAGTGCCTGCAAAGTGAAAGATTTGGTGTAGAAGGTCTAACATGGGTTACATCACAGCATGATGGAACGAGTCCCCAAAGTAAGGAGAAACAGGAAGATTAGGAGAAATCTGAAGAAGAAATACAGACAAGGGAAAGGAAAAGAGATTTACTGTGGTGTAATATTTATGCAAAGGAGAAAGCAAAACTAATCAGTACAAAAAGAGCAGCACCAAAGATATTTCCAGAGAAATACAGTCAAAGGAATCCAGACATGGAAAACTTTACAATACAAAAAATAAGAAGACAGAGGAAAAGCAGAAAAGAAGATTAGGAATGGGAAATTTAAAGAAATAGAAACTGAGGTTATGGAGTACCTGCAAAGTGAAGAATTCAGTGTAGAAAATCTAACTCAGAAAGCTCCACAACAGGATAGAGCAATAGCATCCATATTAAAGAGAAACCAGTGGAATGTGAAACAACTGGTCAGTTGCCATATGAAGATATTTTGGAGCCTTTCACAGGAAACTAGTATAAACATTCACTTGAAGCGGGAAAGCAAGGGAAGGAACAGGAAACTGTGGCAACTCTGACACAGTCAATGATGGGGAGTGATAGGCTAGTGAGTTCCTATATGACAGAGCAACAGATGACACAGGATGAAATTGAAGAGAATGTGCCACAGAAAGATGCTGTAGAACTTTCTATAGAATGCCCGCATAAAATGGAGAACAAAAAATGTGCTCTCAGTTTAGAAGAAAATGAGCTAAGAGAAGAGTTGCTTGATTTAATAGAGATAAACATATTAAGATCAATGAAAGAAATAGACTGCAGAAGGTCAATAAAACCCAAAAAGTTAGAAGTTTGATAAAGGAAATGAGCACAGTAATTAGGATTGTCCATAGAGATCCATGCAGTATAACAGAAGTAAACAGGATATATTACTGTGCAGCTAAAGTAATAACAGATAAAATTCTCCCACAAGAACACAGGGTAGTAAGGTAAAAGAAGGGGAGAAATTGAATACCATCATGGAAGTATCGAATAGAGAAAACTATAAAGCAATTAAGACAAGAAGTGTCACTGTTAGAAGGGTATAGAAGAGGGAACAGCTCAACAAAAATACTCAGAAAGACAGATGTGATAAAAGCAATGTGCAGTATTAAAATGGATCAAGATTTATCATGCACTGTCGCAAATAAACTAAAAATATCAGCACAGGCAGAAAAACTTAGAATATATACAGATATGTATAAAAGAAAAGAACAAAGTAAGCAATTTATTGATGACTCAAAAAGGTTTTATAGAGAATTGGGAAACAAGGTAAAAGGAATTGAAAGACCACCAAAAAAAAGAAGAAATAGATACATTTTGGAGAAATATCTATGAAGATCCTGTGGAACATAACAAAAATGCTAAATGGATAGAAGTAAAAGAAAGAATAAGAAGTTCAAAGGTGCAGGATATGAAATGGGATGAAGTAACAGCCAGAGAGATTGAAATAAAGTTAAGAAAAGCCTCTACTTGGAAAACCCCAGGCGAAGATACAGTACCTAACCTCTGGTTAAAAGTATTAACATCTCTGCATGAAGATTTAGCAATAAATAAGAACTATTTATATGCGCACCCCACACAGACACCAACTTGGCTAACAACAGGAAAAACAATGCTTCTACTTAAGAGTGAACCTGCAAGCTGCCCTAAAAATTATAGACCAATAACTTTCCTTCTGATGACATATAAACTATATACTGGAATTGATGCTGACAAAGTTTATAGTCATTTAGAAGAAAACTCAATTATGGCAATAGAACAAAAGGGCAATTAAAGAAAGTCATATGGAACAAAGGATCATTTCTTGTTAAATAAAGTCATAGTGGAGAACTGTCAAAAGGGGAAGAATCTAAGTATGGCAGGGATTGACTACAAAAAAAACATTTGACAGTGTCCTACATTCATAGACAAAAGAGTGCTTAAAAATGTATAAGATACACATTACACTGATAAACTACACCACAGCAACCATGACACAGTGGCAAACCACTTTGCAGTTAAGCCATGATAAAGGACAAATTATTATTCCAGGGAAAAAACAAAACGGGGATATTTCAGGGTGACTCTTTGTCACCGTTGCTCTTTTGCCTTGCCCTTAACACATTAAGCTGTCTGCTTAACGAATTAGGTCATGGCTATAATTTGTCTCCCAGAAAGCAACAGAGTGTAAAGACTTCTCATTTTCTCTTTGTCGATGATTTAAAACTGTATGGCTCATCAGATGAGGATCTGAAAGCACAACTGCAAGTAGTCAAAACTTTTTCAGATGATATAGGAATGTTATTTAGTCTTGATAAATGTGCAAAAGCAACCTTTAAAGCAAGAAAGCTGCAGCACCAAGAAAACATCAGTTTAGGACAAGAATGTGATATTTGCAAGGATTCTCTGATTTTTAGTAGGGAACTGACAGACTTCTTGGATAGTATATCTTGTACTGGTATTAGGACATATTTTTTCTCAAATCCTCTACAGAAAGTATAGTCTGATCACCGTGAATGAAAATATTTTTTGGGTAAATACCTACATGGAAAAAATGTCTTGTTTTAACAAATGGAGATGTGTAGAGCATCCAAGCCTAGTTTTGGGCACATGTGTTCAAATAGGATGATGTGTATTTGTCAAGATCAGGGAAGAGAATTTTTGCAGCAGATATTTTGCAATACTTGACAAACACTAGGCAGGATTTTTGCCAGGTCAAAAATTTAACAGTTCACAGATAGCAACATTTATGCATCTCTCTGATGGTTGTTAATGTTTAGAGCATTAATAAAGTGTTTTTTTATTGAAACATTTTCTGCATTCCCACAACATTGATGTTATTGTTTGTGAAACATTGGTTGAACAACAATGGCTGGAAACCAGTTCAGTCAGGGTATAAATGTTTTTACTGTAACAGACATTATGACAAAAAAATCTGGTGGAGGTGTTATGATAGGGATTAAAGATAGTTATGAGACCTGTGATTATTACATGTTCAGTGATAACACAAATACTATAGACTGTGCAACTGTGACAATAAAGATAACCCTTGAACATATAACAGTTGTTTGAGTGTATAGACCACAAAAGTCAAGTGCAGATGACCTAGAGGTATTCATACATTTCTTGCATGAAACACAGAAGGGAATTTAAATTTACCAGAATCAGACTGGAATAATATTTATCTAACAACGTTAGCAAGGAAATTATTCACAACATATATTCATTAACAACAGTAGCTTCATATTGTTTAAAAAAACCTACCGGGGATGAAACTTACTAAAAATCGTTTGCATTCCTAAATAAATTACTGTTACTTCAAGTCATGTTTTACCACCATTGATGTGTAGTGATTATGGGGTTATAAAGGATAATTTGTTGTCAGATAATTCTGCTACACTGAAATCTAAGCCAGTGCACAGAAGGTTAATTACAGATTATTTGGAAATAAAACAGCGACTATGTAAAACTAACTGGAGAGAAGTGTTCAGTGGAAAAACTGCAGATGGAATTTGGAAAGTTTTGAAAGAGAAATTGTTTGAGTGCAAAAAATCAAAAAAATGTTTAACATCAGGATCTAGGCATACAAAATCAGGGGGATATATTTCCATTAGAACAAGATTTATAATTAAGGTGAGAGACAAAAGAATATAAGAAATAGAAGAGAGGTTGAATTACCACACTGAAAACTGAAATAAACTATTTGGACAAACAGATTAAGCATAGTGTGAGACAAGATCAAGAAAAATTTGTAGAAAATTTATGTAAACATATTGAACATAATAGGAAACATTTTTATAGATACACAAGATGTGGAAGGAGTAAAGACATTCAAATTGATTAAATGTGTGCAGATTCTAAAATTTATTCTCAGACAGAACAGATTATAGATATATTTACAAAATCTTATCCAAAACAGTTTGGCTCCAATAAAGGGGTGATAATCCAGGTAACCCCAGATACTGGAATTAAATTAGATTATATTTAAAAAGAAGTGTGCAAACTGGATCCAAACAAAGCACAGGGGGGAAATGGAATTAGTAACAATGACCTAAGAGCACTTCAGCAAGAGCTTATGGTACCATTATATCTATTACTCATTAGGTCATATAAATATGGGGAGATTCCTCATGATTGGAGGCATATGCCTATTAAACCTGTCTTTAAGGGGAAAGGGGAGCAAGACAAACCCAGAGTCATATAGAACCTTAAATCTACTTTCATGTTGTGGAAAAATAACAGAGAAGGTAATACTGGACAAGTTATTGTCAGAATTGGATAGGTTGGTACTTGAAACCATATATCAGTATGCATATGCTGAAGATAGATCTATTACTACCTGTAACATGATGTTCTATAACAATATAATAACAGCTATGAATGAAAAATTGTGCTGTGATGTAATTTATATAGATTTAACTTCAGCGTTTGACAGGGTCATACACAAAACACTGATCAATAAATTAGAACAACTAGGTATTGATGTACTCTTGATAAGATGGATAGCTGCATGGCTTACAAATAGGACATAGCAAGCATCATACAGCAACTGGACAGGTGAAATCCTTGGTTACAGTCAGTGTGTCCCACAGGGCTCTGTCCTAGGCCCTTGCTTCTTTAGATTGTATCTTTCAAACCTAAAGTTTTCATCTGAGGTGTTCTATAGTCTATATGCAGATGACCTGAAATTGGGTAAAGTGATTACATGTGAACAAATAAGGCATGTCTGCAAAGTGACTTGACTAAATTGACCATTTGGGCACAGGAGAATACTATGCTGATAAATACATTAAAAACTAAGCATATGAGATTTGGGAGACATAAATTGAAGGGTGAAAATTTAATACAGCACACAGTGATTGAAACTGTAGACAAACTTAAGGACCTGTGTATATGGGTAGATCTAGATACGCATTTTTCTAATCATATCAACCAATTGGTTAATGATAGTTATAGAACTATAGGTTGTATAAAAAGATTTATAAAGTCTAGGAAATCAAAAGTGATGAAATAATTGATCTGATGTTGTTAATCTTCGTTCATTCCTTACTGATGGGTTATTGGTTCTGTCCTTGGAACTGAGCTGGCCAAATATGAAGCTCACATCAGCCAAAAACTCTTGAGCCAAAGTCCTACCCAGAATGCTCTTCTACCTGTTACCTCAGATCTCATTTACCGCATTGCTGTACAGCTGTGTCAAGCCACTCTCTTCAGCTAAATGTCTAATTTTTTGAAAGTTTTATAGATCGTTTCTACTTTAAAGTTTTTCAGACAGTTTCTGCTAATATTCTCCTACCCTATTGTATACTGAAGACTCTCTCCCTTTAGTCTATTTCTCTTTATTACCTTTTTCTTACCTTTGAGGTAATTCTTCATTACCATCATTGGTAATCCTTCTTCCTTCTCTCTTCTTACCCTTTTGGGTAGCCTTTCCTCTTCCTTTTGGTACTGTTCTTCTTCTCCACATCATTATGTCGGATAAGAAAAGTAATGTTGGTTTTAAGCAGTGTAAGGATTGTGGCCATAAGTTACCGCTTTCCGATGGCCATGACTTATGTGTCTATTGTTTGAATGTTTCCCACCTTACTGTGGATCCCCCATGTGGGATTTATAGAAATTTTTCTACCAGAACTCTTAACAAGAGAAAGAATAAATTAATCTTGAAAGGAATTCTCAAATCTCCTTTCTGTGAGGTTATTTATGGGTTGGAAGGCTCACCCTCCTGCTAAACCCCGTAAGAGGCAATGTGAGAGTGTTCACTGAGACCTAAGCAATGTGAACAATACAAAGTTGAAGAAAGAAAAAGTTCCGATCCTTCCGCTCTCCTCAAAGGATCCGCTCTACAGAAGGAGGACCTCAGGGACTCCTCTACTACTTCACATCACCAACTCAAATGGCCAGAAGATCACTCCTCTCGCCTCGCTGGGAGCCAGCTATTTCAGTTTCGGCCCCTGCCCCTTGGGTCCAACCCGCGGCCCCCAGGGTTTCACCAAATGCATGGCAGTAGTAGTGTCTCACTTTTTATTCTGCAGAGTTTGCCCCAAAACCAAAAGGGACATTCTACTAGACTAGTTTCCACATCTTTACCTCATTGGCTCATCTGCCGCTGGATTCCTTTTTTCTGTGCAGCCCACTCTGGTTCTAACTGCATACTGTTCATCATCATATAAAGTGGACAAAACTTCCAGGGACAGAGCATCTTTTGGTTCCACTGTGCTCCTTCCTCTTCCTCATTGAGGTTGCTCACTTCATCGCCCTCTGGAGATTGTAGGGAGTTGACTCATAAGAAGGTGAAATTGACTACTACTTCGGCGCTGCCACCTGTAACCCTCTCGGCAACAGGCTCGGCACTGCCCCAACTGATTCTTGCTCCAGCCATGTCCTTATCAACACTGGAACCGGAGTTCCCAGTGCAGGCAATTATGGCTCCAACAGTTCCGTTGCAGCCCTTACCAGCACCATCCATGCAGGTACAGTCCCCTTCGGCACTGTTGGTACAATCCCCTTCGGCTCTGAATATGATGTTACTGTCCTCCACGGTGCAGACACTTTCAGCACTAACATGTTCATTGGTGCAGTCCTTTTTGGTACCATCATTTTTACTGGTGCAGACACTTTCCTTGACAGCACCGTACCCATCAGTGCAGACATTTGCTTTTATGGTGCAGACACCTTCGACTTCTATGGCGCTGACGTTGTCAGTGCAGACTACTTCCACACCGTTCTCTTCAGTGCAGGCATCCTCGGTTTCAGGCTCTGCACCTCTCGAATTAGCAAGGACTAAGTACTCTCTTTCCTTGGATCCATTCATTGGTAGCCAATACAGTCCTTTTCTAGAAAGGCCAGAATCACCCTCAGGTCTCTGTATGAGGTCGACCAGGAGCTTCTCTGAGCATGATGTGTTGCGGCTTGTTGACCAGTTGCTTGTGGACAGAGATCTCTCTCAACCGTCATTGAAATCCATGTTCCCTCCTTCAGGTGAACACATATCTCCTCAAACTTCAACATACACTCCTCCTTCGAGTTCCACCCAGGTATTGAAGCCCATTACTCCGACAGCAGCTTCCCTTCCTCCAACTCCAATAGTGGATCTCACTTTGGAACTGGAGTCATCCTTATGGCCCTCGGTGCACTGGGCATCGAGCTCTTCTCAGGCCAGTGGCTGTGCTGTGGGGGAAGGCATTCTTGGCTCCATGCCGATTTTTTCTATGGCACCTTCCAGGAATCCTCCCTCTCTCACGCTTCACAGCCCTCTTGAGACTTCTGATCTTGGAATCAGCTCGTTGGGGGTGGGGTGTGACTCTGGTTCCAAGGTTGTCGTGCTTGGTTCTGGGCTCCCATTCCTCCTTGGGTGGGCCAACCTTCCAGGCCATGGAGAGGGTGCTTGCCTCCACTGGCAAACCCCACATGTCAGAGTCCTCTCCCCCCTCTGTGCCGCAACTCTCACAAGCCAAAACCACTGGATACCGAGCACAAGGGCCTCAGGTTTCTCCTCCTCAGGAGACCCCCTCTTTGCAGTCTTCCTCAGAACCTCCCACTGAAGAAGTACCCCACAAAGCATTGTGCAAGAGGAAGCACATGGAGTCCACTGAGGAGTCGTTGACTGAAGATACAGACTTTGTTGACGGGGAAGGGTCCCCATGGTCACCCTATGATGAGGTGTCCTTTGGTGACATCCTCGAGATCCTTAGGCAGAGCGGTGACTGAAAGTCCTCTAATCCTTCTGTATTCCTGCAGGCCTTTTGTGCCCAACCCCCTACCTCCTGGGTTACCCCGCCTGCCGATGAGCTTGTCCAGGCCATCGTCCAGTGCGCATGGAAGGCTCCTGACACCCTGGAAGTGATACCACAGAGGTCTGATAAAATCTTATCACCCCCAGCTGAGTATCCCCATTGGTCACGAGGTCTTCCAGCAGATGCCATGGTGGTGGCAGCTGCAACTAAGAAGGATTTGGCAGAAGAGAGTCAAACTGTCCATCAGCCCAACTAGGAATCCCGGGTGATAGACAGACTAGGGAAGCATGTGTTTGCTTCATCGACCTTCACCGTAAGGTCTTTGAAATATTTGGCACACTTTACCAGGCTTCAGAGGGATCTTATCAATCAACCAACTCTCTGAAACCTTGACAACCTATTCACTTCCCCAACCAACTACAAGTGCAGCAACTTTTTTGCCCTGATCCCCCCTCAGGGACCGTCACATAGAGATGCTCTAATCCATGCTTGGCCCTCGGGTCTACTTTATGCTTATCCTCCTTTTCCTCTCATCTCCCAGTTTCTGAAGAAAGCATGACAGTTGAAAAGCAAAGTGATCCTCATTGCTCCATATTGACCTCGACAAGTCTGGTTTCCCTTTGTCTGGCCTCACCTGCTAGATCAACCATGGATCCTCAATCCATCCCCAATGTTGATCTCCCATCCACAGGGTTTGACTCACCCCATTCTAACAACTCTGAAACTGACAGCTTGGTTTCTCCACTTCCAATGATTGCCAGGTAGGAAAACCTCTTGTCTCCTGTGTGCAATATTCTTACTGCATCTCATAAATCATCCACCAGACTAATCTATCTCAATAAATAAAAAAGGTTTTCTCTATGGGCAGCAAATAGACAATTAGACCCCTTGTCAGCCCCAGTTTCGGTGGTTTTGGATTACTTATCACATCTTTTTCCACTCTGGGGTGTCTACCTCTATTATTTGTGTGCATTTAGCTGCCATTTCAAATTTCCACATTGGTTTTCAGGCTTCTTCGCTTATGTCACATAGATTCTGTAAAACTTTCTT
This sequence comes from Protopterus annectens, assembly GCF_019279795.1. NCBI lineage: Eukaryota > Metazoa > Chordata > Ceratodontiformes > Protopteridae > Protopterus > Protopterus annectens. The sequence goes on from NC_056737.1 coordinate 1,037,902,360, forward strand.
GAAGGGGTTATCCACTTAAAATCTCCCTTTGGAGAACCAGTACAACCTTGGGATTTGGCATTGGTTCTGCAAGCTCTAACACCCCCCCCCCCTTTGAACCTGCTTCTTCATGTGAAGTAAAATATCTCTCTTGGAAAACTTTGTTTCTGATTGCAATTACATCGGCCAGACGCTTGTCAGAACTTCAAGCCTTATGCATCAAACCTCCCTCTCTTATCTTCCATAAGGATAGGGTATCACTGAGAACTAATTCTTCCTTTTTACCAAAAGTGGTGTTAGAGCAGTCTATCAACCAATCTATTGACCTTCTAATGTTCTTTCCTAACCAGTCTAACAAGGGAGAGTATTGCCTGCACTCCTTGGATGTTCATAGGCAAATACGATTTTATCTGGACAGAACAGAATCTACCCGTAAATCAGACCAACTGTTCCTGACTTTTTCTGGACCTAGACAAGGTCATCCTGTCTCAAAAGTTACATTGGCTTCATGGTTGAGAAATTGTATTACCTTTATTTACAACAAAAACAATGTCACCTTGCATCACAGAGTGAAAGCACATTCTACAAGGTCTATGACAACTTCAGCAGCTTTCCATGCTAAGGCTTCCCTCAATGATATTTGCTCAGCTGTGACATGGGCCAAACCTCATATCTTTATTCTTCATTGTAAATTGGACTTGGCCTCCAGAGGTAGAGCTTCTTTTGGCTCCATGGTGCTCAGGAATGTCCTTCTATGAGGGCCACCCAGGGATACAGGTAGCTGGGGACTCTGTCCCATCAGTAAGGAATGAACGAAGATTAACAGCATCAGATAAAGAAGTTATGTGTTACCATAACATTCCATCTGTGTTGTTGATCTTCGTTCATTCATTATTTCCCACCCTCTGTCCCCCTCCGGAGGTACCTGGTTGATCTCATATACTCCTTTATTGTAGGTCGGTTATGACCAGAGGTAGCCTCTACTTTTATCTATCAACTTGCAAACTCAATCTGAGGTAACGGAGCAGAGCATTCTGGGTAGGACCTTGGCTTGAGAGTTTTTGGCTGACACAAGCTTGATATTTGGCAGGCTCAGTTCCGAGGACGGAACTAATAACTCATCAGTAATGACTGAACGAAGATCAACAACACAGCTGGAATATTATGGTAAGACATAACTTATTTTTTGTTAGTAACATTAGACCCAAACTTGAGTATGGAATAACAATATGGAAACCCTATAAGAAAACAAGCATGAGCAAGCTTGAAAGTGTACAGTGGAAATATACCAAGGGCATCCATGAATGTGAACATTTAAGTTATTATGAAAGACTAAAATATGTGAACTTGTACAGTGTCTCTTACAGATATCTAAGAGGAGATCTTATTCAGGTATGTAGAACATTTAGAGACAACTACCTCTGGGAATGTTTGGGGTTATCAAAAATACTAGAGAATCATCAGACAACCTGTGTAGAAGATTCTATAGGAATGAGAAGTGTACTAATTGGTTCTCTGACAGAGTAGCTGATGCATTGAACAGACTACCAAATTACAGTAAAGCAAGTACTAGTTTAGATATATTTAAGAACAGCCTGGACACATTTTGGGAACAAGTGTTTTGGTATATTGGCAAGCTAGAAGGGCATTAATGTCCATGCTTGAAATATTTCTATGTATGCATGTATAAAAGTACTTGAGCAAGAGGGAGTTTATAAATATTTGGGAATTGATGAAGGATCAACAATAAAACATGAACAAATATGAATAAAACTTATCAAGGAATATTTTCGAAGACTTAAATTAATCCTGAAAACAGCATTGACATCTACGAACAAAATTCAAGCTATAAACCAATTTTCTCTTCCTGCCCTAACTTACAGTTTTGGAGTGATTTACTGATGATAAAAATCAGTGCATACCAAGATTATATATTCCCCGTTTTGAAGGAGGTATGGGCCTCCTTGAAACTGATTACTTGTATAGATCTGCAATCGTCAGACTGCAAACATATCTGCTGACATCACAAGACCCAAACATAGTGAAAGTTTTGAAACATGAGGAGAATAAATCTAAGAAGACTTCCCTTCTTAGTCTAGTAGAAGCATATTGGCAACAAGTGGGAATGGAAATCAAACCAGAAGTACATAAAAATCAGGTAGCAACTGAATGTGCCTAAAAACAAAAGAAAGAATACAAGGTGAAGGATAAGATGAGAAGGCAAGAAATGTGGAAAATGCATAAATATAGTTGCAAGTATAGAAAACTCCTGGAAGAACCTCATGTTGATCGGGATCAAATGCAGGAATGGCTAAGAAGAGGTGAATTCAAACCAAAAGATGAAAGATTAATATTGGTAGCTCAAGATAGTGGGGTACACACACGTTGGTTTACAAAGTCCATTGAACATGTGGGAGAAACAGAGAAATGTTGGTTTTGTAAAACAGAATTGGAAACAGTTGCACACCTTGTTGCTGGTTGTGTTGTACTAATGGCAGAATGACCGTAAACTGAAAGGCATACTAATGTGGCAAGACTATTTCCCTAGGGATTGTGCAAACATTATAATATTGAATTAGATTAGAAACACTGGAAACATGAGCCACAAAGCATCATAGAAAATGATTAAGTCTATATCACATGGGATCACCCATTACCAACAGTTCAAAAGATAGATGCAAGAAAACCAGATGTAGTGGTCTATGAATAGAAGACAAAAGTAGCATTGATCATTGAAATCACTACACCCAGGGACTACAGTGTCATGCGTATAGAGAGACACAAAGTCATAAAATATCAGGATATGCAGGAAGAAATGAAAGCAATGTGAAAGAATGATATCCAGACAGTTCTAATAGTAGTAGGAGCAATGGGTCTTACAAAAAAGAATCTACAATTGTATTAGATATATTACTAATACATGTAACTCCATACGAATTGCAAAAGGAATCATTACTGGGCACATTGAGGGTGCTACGAAGAGCACTTCTGGCTGACATCAAAGATTGGGATGGGGTCCATTCCCTTCATGGTATGAGAAACACAAAAGATTTGGAGAAATAAAAAAAGAGATCTGGTGGTATTTGAAATCTCTTTGATCCCAGCATCAGCATCCATTATCTTTTGAAATCCCAGTTTTGGGGTTTGTCAGAAGAGAAATCTTTTGGCAGAGACAACAAATATCCTTAAATCCAGGTCTCCCCTTCTCTCTCCCTGTACCAAAGGAATCAGTCATCATAGACTCTTTGGACTTTGCTCGGGGAGCAGTTTCAGCAGGGATAACAGTGCAAAGTGTGTGGGACACTAAGGACAAATGCAAACACATACATATCAAGGAAATGCTTTCCCTGATCAAGGCATTCAACTCTCAGAGCCATCTTTGGTCCCTGGCACATCTTCAAATCATTACAGACAATACAGTAGTCATATGGTACATCAACAAGCAAGAGAGAATTAGGTCATACCCTTTTTGCAGACCAGCCATATATAGCTTCACAGCACAATCTCACTCTACAGGCATCCTTCATTCTGTCAGAGCAAAACTGTGTGGCAGACAAGCAGAGCAAGACCACGGTAGCCCCTCACAAATAGAAACTAGATCAGGGGGTCTTCCAAGATTTGATCCATTCTGTTCAGTACTCCATACAAGAAGCCCTGGAAGTCAAACGCCTTTTCTTTTCCTTGGAGAGGAATGTTCTTGTATGATTTTCACCCTTTTTACTACTATACAGGGTACTTCTAAAGATTGAAAGGGTATTCCCCAAGATCACTGTGGTGACTGCCTCTGTCCCAGGCAGTCATGGTTCTCCGTGCTTTTGGAAATGGCAGGTGGCAATTACCACAAGCTTCATCACAGAATGGATCTTCTCACACTAGAGGTGTTTGATACACCCAAACATCATTCCTTTTATTCCTTTAGGCAACTGTTTACTGAGGACGTACAGCAGGTGCTAATGGAGGCAAGAAAGCTTGCTACTAGAAAATCATATATTAGCAAAAGGAAAAGGTATTCTAGTTGGTGCAAACAGCACAACTAACACTCTTTCAGGGACAGTTGTTCTCTGGTTTTACAATAGTTGATTGAGTTACTATCCTATGGCTGTTCTTTTTCCTCTGTCAAGGTTCATTTATCAGCAATTTTAGCATGTCTCCCCATGGATCCTCCTCTTTCAATGCAGTCTGTTGTCAAAATATTATTGAAAGGGGTTTTGCATAAAAGAAACTGGTAGCCCCTCCTTGGGATCTTAACTTTATGTTAGAGAAGGTAACACTTGCTCCATTTGAACTACGTAGCTAATCTGGCTGACTTGAGATTCTTAACATGGAAGCATTTTTACTGACTACTCTGACTACTGCAAGAAGGATATATCTGAGTTGCAAGTTCTTATGGTGAGTCAACCTTACTTCGTTTTACATATGGATAGTTTCTTTGAGAACTAATCCTTCTTTAATGCTTAAGGTGGTATCTGAATTTACTTAAAGCCAAACTAGCCATCTCCATTTTAATTCCTGAACCTAAAAATGAGGGAGAAAGGATATGTCATAAAATGGAGGTCCACAGACAACTCAGGTACTATCTTGACAGAACTAAATCTTTCAAATCTTTGGATCATTTGTTCATTTCTTGTGAAGGTAAGAAGAAGGGAGAACCTATGTCACATCAGACTATTTCTAAAATGGTTGTCTAAGGCTATTACCTTTTGCTATACTCATCATAACAAAACTATTCCAGGCAAGGTGAATCCCCACTCTACCAGGGCCTTAGCTTCATTTATGGATTTTTTAGAAAGACTTGGATTGTAGAAGTATTCTAGGAGCTGCTGCTCGGTCATCTGTGCATACTTTTACAAAGCACTATAAGCTTGATTCCTTTTTTAGGTCCAGATCAAGCTTTGCTAGAACCATTCTCCAGGGGTTCCTGAACCCTTCTCCTTCCCAAATATAGTTATCTGTGGTAATCTACCCATATAGCTAAGGATCAATATGATGGATTAATATGATGAGCATAGTACAAGTGTGTAAATTGAACTTACCATAACAATAGATGTTCGACTGCTCACTGTTGCAGTAGCCCCCTCCATCCCTCTTGTTTTTTTTTTCTTTTCTTTTCAAAGCAGTTTTAATCATTTTACCTTTGTTACAGTATACTTCAAAACTTCATTTTCTGGTGGATGACACCCTATCCTCTTTTAACTGTCCATTTTAAGTTTTACACAACAGGGTCAACCTATTACCAGATCATTGTTATATTTCTTTTTACATTTTTTTTAAATACAAACATTGTTAATCACACCCAAGCCTGACCTTTAAAGGAGAAAAGTCAATGTATCTTAATCTTAATTATGATATTGCACTGGATATATACTTCTGGTGACTGCCCCTTGATTGTTATTATGTTTATTATTGCCACATTCATAATGCAAAGGGTAAAATCCAGAACCAGATCTTTTATATTATAATGAGACATTATTTTTACCTAAAGTGTGCCCCCATTCACTTGATTTGTTATAATCTGTTGACGTCAAGTTTATTGCTTCTCCATTGCCCTCGTTTTTCTACGAGCCTTCATGATGCATTTTCCTCATTAACTCTTTTCTAATTTTGTCATCGCTTCCTGCCAAATAATTCAATCTGATGTTGTCAGTCTTCATTTTATCCTTGACATATGGGTTCTAATCCAATATTGGAACCAACTCAGCCATTACTACAGCTTGCACCAGCCCAAAACTCTTAAGCTTCACCTCTACCCACATTCCCTGTCTCTCAGTTACCCCAGATTTCATTTACCATTTTTCCCGACAGTTATGTTTGGTCAGAGCTCCCGAGTTTCCTTTTTTGCTTAGGTAATATTTTCTTATTTCTTAGAGTTTTTTCTGTATTTTTTTCTCCCTGTGGTTTCTCTACCCTTTTATTACCATTTTCCTCTTTCTCTCATACACGCGAGTGTATTTCTTACTGTCATTGTTGATAGCCTCCTTCCATACACCTTGGTGTACTTCTTAAACTATAATTGTCAATAGTTTCCTTTGCTCTCATCACAAAAAAAAAAACAAAAATCTTTTTTTTCTATTCTCCTCAATTTTCTGCCTTTTCCCCTCCATGTGTGATTATGCGTGTGAGTGTCTGCCTTCCAGCCTTTTTTTCTGATGGCTGAGAAAGCTAAGGCCCCTTCTGGCTTTAAAAAATGCCAGAAGTGTGGCCACAACATGCTGTCTTCCGATTTGCATTTGCTTTTGTATATTGCTTTGGTCTTGTGCATTTGCAGGACTGCAGTATTTGCCATAGGTTCAGGCATAGAGCCCTTGTGGAGAGACATAATAAACTTATCTTGAAGGGTTTGATCCCCTCTGACTTTGGTGAAGCCATATCTGCAGCAGACAAGAGTAAGACAGATATATCTTCCCCTTCGTCCTCATCTTCTTTGGAGAAAGGAAAAAAGAGGAGCTTGTCAGTTCCAACTTCTCTGTCGGCACCAAAACCCAAGAAACTAATATCCTTGGTTCCAAAAGGATCCTTGGAGCCAGAGGTGTTTGGCTTTGAATCGTTTATTATGACAACTTCCCTAGCGCCTACCACTATCACAGCACCTTCAACGTCAAAGGCTCTGGTTCAGGACATTTTAACTGTTGCTACTTTGATGGCAACAACTACGTTGGTGCAGACCTTTGAAACTAAACCAAGGGAGTTTTTACCTAGGATTTTTTACTCCCCATGTGGCGACTCCTTTCTGAGTGAGAAGTTTTTCTCTAGAGACCGAAATCTTCCTCCATGTCATCGATCTGTTCCACCAAATGTCTTTCAGAGCTCATTGTGGAGAGACTCTTGGATAAAATTTTGTGGGCAAGAGGATTTACAGGACCCTCTTTGGCTCCGACCCCTTTGGGTCCAGGAACCGAGCCTTCTTTCACCCATTAACTCCTCCTCCTCTGATCTCCTCTGAGGCTTCAGAACTTACTGTTCTGAGTCTTCCAGCACTGACTGTACCTGCTCCTGAGATCTCTTTTTCTTCGGAACAGGTAATTCCCCTGAGCTGTTTGGTGATTTTGGAACCAGAGACTTCACAGAGCCGTAGCTGCCCTGTTGGTTCTGGGGGGCAGGAGTCGGCTCAAATTTTTCAGAGCCATACCTACTCCTTGGAGCTTTGGCTTGAGTCACTTTGGCCCCGGTTGTTTCTATCTCGGGGGCATTTTCTTCTGAGCAAGAAATGAATGGTTGTGAGACAGTCTATCTCAGTTCTGGGCTTCTTTCTCTCTTTGGGGGGCCACCCTTCAAGGCTATGGAGAGGTCCCTGTCTCTTATAGTGACTCAGTTGGCAGCTTCCTCCTCAGAACAGATCCCCCCTCTGGCTGTGTTATTCAACCTGTCTCTGCACTGGGTCAACAAGCGCTGAAGTATCAGGTTTCTCAGATGTACGTTCTGTCATCTTCTGATACCTCCCCAGATTATCCCCCTGAGGAGGTCCCTCAGAAAAAGAGGTAAAAGCACTTAGAGTCCCCTCAGGAATCTGTTACTGAAGATACTGATTTTGATGGGGGGAAGGGTCCCCAAGGTCCTTTGGAGACATCCTAGAAATATTAAAACAAAAGGGTGACTGGAAGTCCCAAAACCCTTCTTCAGAGGAATCAATGTACCTGCAGGCATTCGCTACTCACCTGTCTACCTCTTGGGTATCTCTACCCACTGACGAACTCATCCGGTTGATTTCACAACGGGCGTGGAAGGCTGCAGACACCATTGAACCCATCCCTAAGAGACCAGACAAGATTTTATCTGCCCCTGAAGATAAGCAGTTCTTTGCCAAAGGTTTTGCAGTGGATGCCATGGTCATAGTGGCCGCCATGAAAAGGAACTTGCTGAGGAGAGCTCATCTATCCATCCACTCAACAGGGAGTCTTGGGCAATGGATATATTTGGGAAGTGGATTTATGCTTCATCATCCTAAGGTATTTGAATTTTCTTCCACACTTCACAAGACTTCAAAGGGACCTGATCAAGAAGTTGTCAGATACCCTGGTGGGAGATGTTGCTGAGGGGCTCCAAGAGAAAGTTGCTTCCCAGAAAGCCACCCTGGAGTATGTGTCTAATTCGTCCATGAGGCTCATTGCGCATACAGCCAAAGGGATATCCAGAGCAGCAGGTTCAAGCATAGCCATAAAGAGACATGCCTGGATGTGCCTATGTGACTTTGTGGAACCATTTAAGTTTTCATTCATCAGTGCACCCTTTGACGGATCATCTTTGTTTGGCCCAAAAGTAAGAGAGACTTTATCCAGACTTGAGAAAGATGGTAAGACCTTTCTGCTGTGGGCATACATTTTTCCACTCCCAAAGATTGTTTTCTAGGAACCAGAGGAGCGGTGGAAAGATTTGGTTCAGAAAGTCCCAAGGGCCTTTCCAGGACACATGTGGAGGCAGTTCCCCCAGGGTCAAAGGGGGGGAACCACAATAGAATACACTGTCCATGCAGCAGATGTGGTCTGCAGAACCAGGGCTTCAGAAATTCTTTTCCGAGTAAGCTCTTTCAGTGTTCCCGAAAGGTAGCCCGATCGTCTTCCTGTGGAGGCAGTTGTGGGATGCTTATCCTTACACCTAAACACCTAGCTGAACATAACAACAGATTCTTCGGTGCAACGGATTGTATTCAGGGGTTATACCATACCCTTTTCCCATCTTCCCACAGTATGCAAAAAATCCCTGATGTCCCACCCAATCAAAGGGATCCAGCAGTTCTAAAACTTCAAAAACTGCTAAACGAGTCATTCAAGAAGTCCCACCAGACCAGAGAGGATCCAGAAATTACTCAAGATTCTTTTTAGTGCCAAAAAGACAGGGGACTGGAGACCGATTTTGGATCTGAATGTGTTGAACAGATCAGTTCGACAAAGTTCTGGATGGTCACTGTATAGTCCATTCTTCCCTTTTTGAGGAAAGACGACTGGATGTGCTCGATCGATCTTCAGGATGAGTATTACCATATAAAGATGGACAAGCACTCCAGGAAGTTCCTCCACTACTGGCTGGGAACCAGTCATTACCAATTCAGAATGCTGCCCTTTAGTCTTACCACAGCCCCCAGGGTGTTCACCAAATGCATGGCAGTAGTAGCAGCTCACTTGAGACTGCAAGACTGCTCTGAGTCAGTAATTGTATTCATTTGAGTTTCAGACTTCAAATCCTTCAGAACATGTGTGTTAACACAAATCCCTGGTTATTGTAGCACATTTCTAAAGAGCAAATATGTCAAATATGTCCCTATTTCTGGGTCATTGTCCCTCCATTATGTTGGCCTTTGTCCAGATGTGTTGCACTGGTGATCATGGTGGCATTCCGTGTAAAACCACAGACCTTCAGTGCTCTGATTTAAACAGGATTGCTATCCCTATTCATTTACATGGTTTTCTGGCTGGCAATACTGTTGCCAGCCACGAAACTTTACTTGCTTACATTTAAACGCGGTGCGCGGCATGCATATGCAGTGAGCACTGCTGCTCACCACACATCACCATGCACACATGTAAACTCTATGTACACTTTACGCGAAGGCTACACAGAGTTGATTGAATGCCAGTACTTGTCTAACCCCGATCCCATGTAGAAAATGGGAAAAAGGGGGTTGATGATGATATAAAAATAAGTCCATGTTTGCAGATTGACTGGTTTTATGTCCAGCTTTTGCTCAACAGAACTATCGCAGGTAACCCAGGCTGGATAACTGGACACCATCCGTCCATTAGCTTATTGACCCAGGGATGCTAGGCTTTATGGTGTGCACATACTGGCCAACAAGGGCAGATACCCCTCCCAGTGTTAACATAGTAACATATATCCCTGGCATAGGTCAAAGTAGACTGGGTCTTCAACCCAGTTATCACTGGCAAATGCCCATGCCAGTTATGGCGGGATTAGTCAACACAACCAAATCACATAATGCCAGTTTTTACACCATTGAGTAGCTAGCCCTGATGAGGCATGCAGTTGGTGATCCATGTTTTCCTGTCTAGAGGATACTATGTGATTAGCTGGTTTTAGCTGATTTAGTTGGTTAGTACTAGGTTAATTGCCCTTGTGAGCCATTGTAAGCCAAGCCAATCTTCCCTTGTGAGATTCAAACCCTGCACCTTGTGTTTGTAAGGCAAAACACCTTAACCATTAGGCCACCCTCCCAACTGCAGTTGATGCCCAAAACAGTTGGTCTATATAACATTTCCCACTGTCTGCGCAATCTAGAGTCTGTACTGCTGCCCACAACTCCATTGTTTAGTAAGTCTGAGGAAGTAACACTTAGCATGTTTTTTTTTTTTTTTTTGTGGAAGGTGGTAGTACCCAGAGAGACACAAGGAGAACATGCAACTCCATACAGGCATTGGTTGGAGATCAGGACTGAATATTGTATGTTGTGCGTAGCATGTTTTATTTATATCCTTTGTAATTTCAGACTAATATTAATAAAATCTAACAATTCCCTCTGTTTTTAAACATACTCAAAACATTTTATATAGAAAACACATTAAGAAACAAACCTTTAGTTTGATACAACAAATCAAAATGCAATTTTACATAGTTAATACAATGATATTAAAGTATTACTACCAAAACTGAATGTATTTAACAACTCTTTCTTTTGCAGACCATTCTGTGAAAATATTTTTTATCAGTTATGAGCTGTGTCTGCTTTAATGTTATATATTTTTAACTTGATCAATTTATTCTTTTGCAATCACAGAATTTAATTTATGACTTAGAATTGTTTCATTAACTCTTTGCAACTTTTGAATTAACTATAAGAGACAATAACTATGTGCTACTGCAAGCATTTATACACTGCTGAAAATATACAGTTTTAATGTCATTTTAACCATAACATTGTGGTCATGTCTTTGAACTGCTCATTAACATCTTGGTAAAATACTGAACTGGGCTTAGATAATAAATATTTGAAAGCAATTATTTTACTGGGGTAAAACCAGTGATATTACAACTTGACAAATTACTTTTGAACTTATTACGATGTATCCTGTACAGTATGTATTTACACAGACTGCTATTTATGCATTTCAATTTACTAGGTATACTGGACCCACTTTTTTAAAACAGGTTTTTTCACACATATTTATTACTAGACATTCATTTAATTTGTACTGAATTCTTCTGCATTTGTACATACAATGACTATAAAGTACATTTAGTCTAATCTTATAAATTTAATAACATTAATATTAAGCAAAATCTTGGAAAATGTTTGTCTCTTTAGAAATATCTAGTGGAATTGCCACCAAATGCATATGTCCTGTTATTTTAAACTACATACTCAGCAATTAAAAATATTCATGCTTTTTTATACCAACATTGTTTTGTCAAAAACATATTGAAATAGTGACCATTCTTGCTATTAGAAACATTTATGCATTTTGCATATCTTTATTCTGTCTTGTATAGCTTTATCAATTTTAAGCCATCTCTTGTTTTTTAAACTATCTCTTGTATAGCTTTACAATTTAACAGGTTGTAAATACAATTTAATTCTAAACAATACAATAATAACCATTATGATAGCTATTAACAACTTGTAAAATATCTTATCCTGTCAGGTTTAATCCAGTTTACCAGTATTTCTAATACACTAATACCTGTTTTTTCCTCTTCCTAAAAGAGTATTGTCATTTTTTTTCCTGTAGCTTTATTTTAGACCCTTATTATTTATTTTTATGTAGCTTTATTTCAGACCCTTGTTGTTTATTTTTCTGTAGCTTTATTTCAGACCCTTGTTGTTTATTTTTTCTGTAGCTTTATTTCAGACCCTTGTTGTTTATTTTTTCTGTAGCTTTATTTCAGACCCTTGTTGTTTATTTTTTCTGTAACTTTATTTCAGACCCTTGTTGTTTATTTTTTCTGTAGCTTTATTTCAGACCCTTGTTGTTTATTTTTCCTGTAGCTTTATTTCAGACCCTTGTGCAGTACTGCTTATATAGTCAGTGTAAAACTGAGAAAGTGCCCCTCCCCCTTATACAGTCAGTGTAAAACTGAGAAAGTACCCCTCCCCCTGTAGTACTTCAGCACTGTTTACCTGCCCTATGCTGTGAGAATAGAATTTATGTCAGCCCAACACTTTGGTTATACATTTATTTTATTAGGTTACTAAATAAAGCTTTCACTGTATATTACCTCTAGTAGGTATTTACACCCTCCTACACAATTGATTTGAACTGTATATATACTATAGCCCATTTGCTGGCTGTACTTGATGCAACTGAGTTTTTTTCTTTTAACATTTACTTGCAAACAGATTATAAGTGACATCTATGCACAATTGTGGCATTTTATTACAATTACCTAATAGTGTTGCTTGTAAACATTTTAACAATTATGTTTTAATAACAATGATGCTTTAGAAAAGCTCAAGCTACTTATCTGGCAATCAGTCTTGTTGTTTATCTTATCTTTCCAGCATTTCCTGTAACTATTCATTCAGTCTAGGAAGGTCTGAGCTCACATTTTATACTCTATAAACTATAATTAATTCTTTTGGCATTTTTCCTTTAATGTGATTGTGATTTGCATAACTATGCATTTATACAACATAAATAGACATCATTTTACAATTACCTTACATGGATTTCAGTATTTTTTATTTATCTATCTATTTAACTGTCCTGCCATTAATTTTACAAAAACTGTTTGATTAATACCATCTGTGATTTTATTTATTTTTAAAATTCAGAACTTTAACTGTTTGGTTTTACTATATAATTATAAACAAATTGTGAAAAACAAAATAGATATTAGTTTAACCAACACATTTATATTTATATTATTTAGATTTGCTGTTGTCTGCCTGTTATTCTTGTGTATTGTAACAGATGTACTCTAGATGAAAAGAACACACATGCATGTCTGTCTTGTATATGTATATCTTTATACAAGCATGTCATGTCTTGTGACTTTAAATTTTTACTCATCTATTTTTATTTAATTTTATACACTAGAACAGTTTTGTTTACCTTTTGACTATGCTTGTTGAAGCACACACTAAACATTTGTCATTTTTCACATGGTTTTCTTTGAGATACCAGTCAAATATTGTAATACATTTGCATAATGCCTTACTATCAACCTGCCCTAATAAGGTTTTACATTTACTAATGTGCTGTGTATACCAACATAGCAATTTACTAAAGTTTGGTTTTCTCCTGCATGAATTATAAATAATATCCATACTGTCTAATATACAAACTGTCTATGAATAAACTATCTTAAGAATATACAAACTATCTTAAGAATATACAAACTGTTAACATCATCCACACTAAATATGTGACACAGAAAAAAGTCTTACCAGTTAGCAAGAAAACAGGTGATCAAGCTGTAATTGCAGATGGCTAGAAATTTTTCAGAGTCACTTGAGAAGCTGGTGAAGCACAACAGGCAGCGGACTACTGTGCGAGTGGACATTCACCATTTATGAAGAATTTATGGCACTGCGAATTTCTTGAACTAGTCTCACTCCGGATTGTAGACGTCTAAAAAACTTTACTACTGCAAGCTGCATAAACTGGAATACTTCTGTTTAGGATTTACACATACGTACAAATGTTAGTTACTGCAATTTGACTGAAGTGACCCTCTGCAGGGCTTACCATCACTCCCCCTGTGTTTGAATTGTAGATTGTAGGTTCTAATGCAGGCTAGCTTGCCATTGAAAAAATTACATTGAGCTGCTTACTGCTTGGTGTGATGGATTTGAAGTGTTCTTATGACACTCAGTCTTGCTGGCTGGATTCTGCTAAAATTCAAAGTCTGGTTATATTTGCATTCACAGTCTGTTGCATACAGAAACTTGCAGAATATACACTAATGAGAGAATATACTTTGCAGCATCAACTTTAGAGAGCAGTAACAAATAACTTTTTATAATAAACCAAACAGAACCACGTTGCAGCTTAAAAGTACTGTTCCAACTTTATTTCTCATATAGTACAGATGATGTGAGAGATATAACATTCACCTTAGGACAAATGAGTCCCTACCATACCTCTAACATAACTGGATTTATACAGCTCTTTATATACAGTTTTAGTCCTCTTGGTATCCTGTAGAAACAATACTAAGCTTCCTTGTTTAACAATGTCTTGTAAGAGACCAGCTTTTCTGACAGTGTGAATATCCTGTAACAGTGTCCTGTTGTTTATGCAAAAAAACATATTTTTGAGGAAACACATTGTTCTGTATTCTATTTGGATCTATGTATGAAAACATCTGTTGTTGTGCCAATGCTGATAAGCATATCCTGTTTTCCATGCAGAAAAACATATTTTTGAGAAAACACATTGTCACAATGTCATAAACATATCCTGTTGTTTTAGGAAACATATTGTGTCCATCCTGTTATTTTAGGAAACATATTGTGTCCATTTCTTATATGCAGAAAAACATGTCAGTGTTCTTTAAAAGCAGATTTTCCATTTTTGCTCTTGCATACATCCTGTTTTTAAGTCTGTAAGGGAAAAATGTCCATTCTTTAAAAGCAGATTTTGTATTTTTGCTCTTGCATACATCCTGTTTTTAAGTCTGTAAGAGAAAAATGTCCATTCAGCAGATTCCTTTTCCAAGCCATGGTCATTTAGTATGACTGCTGATCACATATTACTAAACTCTGTTTCTGCATTTAAGCAAGCTTTTTCTTTCAGCATATTTACAACATAATTAATTTCAGACTAATATTAATAAAATCTAACAGTATGTGTCTAATTCGCCCATGAGGCTCATTGCGCATACAGCCAAAGGGATATCTAGAGCAGCGGGTTCAGGCATAGCCATAAAGAGACATGCCTGGATGTGCCTATGTGACTTTGTGGAACCATTTAAGTTTTCATTAATCAGTGCACCCTTTGACGGATCATCTTTGTTTGGCCCAAAAGTAAGAGAGACTTTATCCAGACTTGAGAAAGATGGTAAGACCTTTCTGCTGTGGGCATACATTTTTCTACTTCCAAAGATTTTTTTCTAGGAACCAGAGGAGCGGTGGAAAGATTTGGTTCAGAAAATCCCAAGGGCCTTTCCAGGACACATGTGGAGGCAGTTCCCCCAGGGTCAGAGGTGGGTAACCACAATAGAATACACTGTCCATGCAGCAGATGTGGTCCACAGAACCAGAGCTTCAGAAATTCTTTTCCAAGTAAGCTCTTTCAGTGTTCCCGAAAGGTAGCCCGATCGTCTTCCTGTGGAGGCAGTTGTGGGATGCTTATCCTTACACCTAAACACCTAGCTGAACATAACAACAGATTCGTGGGTGCAACGGATTGTATTCAGGGGTTATACCATACCCTTTTCCCATCTTCCCACAGTATGCAAAAAATCCCTGATGTCCCACCCAATCAAATGGATCCAGCAGTTCTAGAACTTCAAAAACTGCTAAACGAGTCATTCAAGAAGTCTCACCAGACCAGAGAGGATCCAGAAATTACTCAAGATTCTTTTTAGTGCCAAAAAGACAGGGGACTGGAGACCGATTTTGGATGTGAATGTGTTGAACAGATCAGTTTGGCAAAGTTCCGGATGGTCAAGGTATAGTCCATTCTTCCCTTTTTAAGGAAAGACGACTGGATGTGCTCGATAGATCTTCAGGTTGAGTATTACCATATAAAGATGGACAAGCACTCCAGGAAGTTCCTCCACTACTGGCTGGGAACCAGTCATTGCCAATTCAGAATGCTGCTTTAGTCTCACCACAGCCCCCAGGGTGTTCACCAAATGCATGGCAGTAGTAGCAGCTCACTTGAGACTGCAAGACTGCTCTGACTCAGTAATTGCATTCATTTGAGTTTCAGACTTCAAATCCTTCAGAACATGTGTGTTAACACAAATCCCTGGTTATTGTAGCACATTTCTAAAGAGCAAATATGTCAAATATGTCCCTATTTCTGGGTCATTGTCCCTCCATTATGTTGGCCTTTGTCCAGATGTGTTGCACTGGTGATCATGGTGGCATTCTGTGTAAAACCACAGACTGTCAGTGCTCTGATTTAAACAGGATTGCTATCCTTATTCACTTACATGGTTTTCTGGCCGGCAATACTGTTGCCAGCCACGAAACTTCACTTGTTTACATTTAAACTCAGTGCGCGGCATCAATATGCAATGAGCACTGCTGCTCACCACACATCACCATGCACACATGTAAACTCTATGTACACTTTACGCGAAGGCTACACAGAGTTGATTGAATCCCAGTACTTGTCTAACCCCGATCCCATGTAGAAAATGGGAAAAAGGGGGGTTGATGATGATATAAAAATAAGTCCATGTTTGCAGATTGACTGGTTTTATGTCCAGCTTTTGCTCAACAGAACTATCGCAGGTAACCCAAGCTGGATAACTGGACACCATCCATCCATTAGCTTATTGACCCAGGGATGCTAGGCTTTATGGTGTGCACATACTGGCCAGCAAGGGCAGATACCCCTCCCAGTGTTAGCATAGTAACATATATCCCTGGCATAGGTCAAAGTAGACTGGGTCTTCAACCCACTTATCACTGGCAAATGCCCATGCCAGTTATGACAGGATTAGTCAACACAACCAAACTACATAATGACAGTTTTTACACCATCAAGTAGCTAGCCGCATGCAGTTGGTGATCCATGTTTTCCTATCTAGAGGATAGTATGTGATTAGCTGGTTTTAGCTGATTTAGTTGGTTAGTACTAGGCTAATTGCCCTTGTGAGCCATTGTAAGCCAAGCCAATTATCCCTTGTGAGATTCAAACCCTGCACCTTGTGTTTGTAAGGCAAAACACCTTAACCATTAGGCCACCCTCCCAACTGCAGTTGATGCCCAAAACAGTTGGTCTATATAACATTTCCCACTGTCTGCGCAATCTAGAGTCTGTACTGCTGCCCACAACTCCATTGTTTAGTAAGTCTGAGGAAGTAACACTTAGCATGTTTTTTTTTTTTTTTTGTGGGAGGTGGGAGTACCCAGAGAGACACAAGGAGAACATGCAACTCCATACAGGCATTTGTTGGAGATCAGGACTGAATATTGTATGTTGTGCGTAGCATGTTTTATTTATATCCTTTGTAAATAAAACTATGTTAAATCTTGAAAAAAATGATGATTAAGAATGTTTCTATGACCACATTTGAATAGAACTACAACACATGCATGCACAGTGTATGCAATATTGAGGTTTACGATATATTTGATTGTAACCAGTTTGTTAAATGTTTGTTATGGTCAGAAAAAAAAAACAATCATGATTCTTTGTAGTACATGGACCTTTTGTTGCCCTGATGTACTACCAGTTACATGGAGAAGAAAATATAGGATCAAAACATTTTTGCACTTTGAAAGTCACATGAAACGTAATGCTGCAGCACAGGCAGTAGCAGAATCAACCACCATCTTTAGAAGCTGTTAAATATTTCAATCTGCAGCACTTTTTGTGTGGCAGTGCAAAGTGTCTAACAACTTTCAAAGCTGTCGGATATTTCAGAAATTATTTTCTGATAGGTGCTGTATGTTCTGCAGTACAATATTACTGCATAATTGCTGTGACAGCTACATAACAGAAGCTATTACCGCACTTTACTAATGACAGCAAAGTGCACAACAAGCTGATTTTTTGACAGTATTAGAGTACAATTGATACACCCCATGTCACCCCATATGCTACATACATATATGCATATATGTATACAGTAGGGAGACAATTATCCAAACTAACTGGGAGTTATGGGTAGTTCAGATAATCAAACATACATTGAAATGGATAAAAACTGCTAAAATCCTGTTTTTTTTTTTTGCATGTGGGGAATACACTTTTCAACCATTCAGTGATTACAGTGGACGATAAATAATACTTTTTGCACAAGAGTGGGCTACAAGCTCAGAAAACATGCACAAGTGAATATGTATAACGTTTCCGTGTTTGGGCTTTATGATTTTTCCTACCCGAAAACTTTGGAAGGCTGCATTCGAATAGTTGATGCTTCGATTAATCGATGTTTGGATAATCAACTCTCTACTGTACATATGTATAGGTGTGTGTGTGTATGTGTGTATATATAATAATGTATATATATATATATATATATATATATATGTATATATATATATATATATATATATATATATATATATATATGTGTGTGTGTGTGTGTATATATATATATATATATATATATATATGTGTGTGTATATATATATATATATATATATATATATATATATATATATATATATATATATATATATGCATATGCGTGTGTGTGTGCATGTGTTTATATATACTTACAAACACTTATGCACACATACAAAGACACAAATATATCAAGGACAAGCAGATGTAGCTAAAATACAAAGATTTTAATATGTTTTAAAATGCATACATATGACTAAATGCATCAGATCACTTTGATTCTTTGTGTGTTACTAGTAGAACTTCTGTTGCATAATTTTACTATATCTAGTTATGACTTTATGAATGCACCATGGCACATAACATGGCATGGAATATGGTCGATGAAAACAATAGTTTTAAAACTGCAGTAATACAGTTAAAAGTACCATTTCATAATGTCTCTCTCTCTCTTTCAGAATAAAAGTAAACTAACTACATATGTCATTGCCTCAGGCATACAGTATGGAATGGAGGAAGATATGTTGCATTTATTCTTTAAGGTAATTACAATTTTGGTGCTTTTATCATAAGTATTTTAATTCACAATGAACATTTCTTCCCTAGGCTTGTATAAAATACTAAAATAAAGCTTTTTTCATAAAAAGACAATTGTGTTTTCTGTGTCATTGTGAATTCTACTAATCCATGTTTTTCTTATACAGAAGTACAGGCTGCAGTAATGCTAGACGTCCCTGTTGTGCTTACTCATCTTGTTTGTTTGAAGCTTATATTTTCATGTTGAAATGATTTATGTATAACCGTGTTTCTTCCTCCTTTGCAGATCATGTATCTGTATATAAATTTTTACAACAAAAACATTTTTATCAGTAATTAAGTTGAAAGTCTGATTACACAGTATCAGAATATGTATTTTTGCTGTATGAGCGTTCTCTTACTTCTTTTGTAATACTTGAGTTGGAAGTGTCCTGGCTAAACTCTAGAACAAGAATAAAAAAAAATAGCAAAAAAAAAAAAACAGGAAAGAAATGTTATAGAACATGACATGAGATTCATTGTAAGGATCATTACCGCAGGAAATCATAACATGATTGGGAATTAGCAGAAGCCAAATGTCAGTCTTCCAACCAGATCATTCAACATTCAGGTATCCCCAACAGTCTTATGCATACAGAATTAATGCAGTATCATCACAGATACGTTGAACACGAGTCACTCAGAATTCTTCAGCCATTTAAAGAGTTTGAATATGTCTAAGCTGGCATCTTTTAGAGATCACTTCATTATTTTATTGTGTAAATGTGAAACAGTAATATTTACTCCATGAGAAGGGATGAGTACAGTTAAAGTATGTTTGCAGATATTAACACCAACAAATTATCTATGCATTTTATCAGAAGCTGTTAAAAGAGGAAGGATTCTGGACTTTGTCAACCCGCTTAGAGTCTTAATGTGTTATCAGATTTTGTTTTCCTGATGTAACTCTCATACCAAGTGTTGCTGTTACATACTATTAGTGTTTATTATTACACCGTGTCAGTTTCCTGCTTGAGACAGCTGATGCTCTTACAGGAGAAGATGGGCTTTGACAGGTTCTTCAGTTTTGCATTCAGGATAGTTTTAAACACTACTGCTATGTGTAATTCTTACCCATGGATTCAGAAAGAATCCCACTGCCGGCAGTCAGAGCTGTGTCCAAAAGTGACTATTTCCATAATCCTGGAAAATGCAGTTCAGAGACATGATACACACAATGAGAAAGGAACTCATTATGGGTTAATTTGCATGTGTGTAAATTACCACAAGTGCAACTCAGCACTTTTCTGCAATAAGCACTCTGGAGGCCCATGCATCGTGTTGGCACAAGAACCTCATATTCACTTTCCCACACACATTCAAACACACACACACACACACACACACACACACACACACACACACACACACACACGCACCGATGTACCTCTTACCTGTTCCTGAACTTTTATCCTTGCCCTCATAAATCACAGATCCTTACAGTCAGTCAATAATGACAGACATTAGAGTTTTATTATTTTTGTTTAAAAAGTGCATTGAGATGCTAGACCTGTTGCTGTATTAACTTTTTAAGTGAGTCCAACTAATTGTTTACGATTTCTTCCTGGTGTCATATCGTGTTCCTCCCAGCTTTGTCTCAAAGCCTTAGCATGGCCCTATGTAGATATGGTGCTCCTCTCTTACATGGACACCCCCTATCACTCTCAATTATTCTTGATTTTGCAGAATGCTCCTAATGTTGCCTCTTATATGTGCTCTGTCCTTTGTAAGTGAAGGACTGTTGCAATCAATGAATGCCAGACATTTGATTTTCATACTTATAGTGTGAAAAATACAGCTTAACACTAACTCTCCTCACTTAGTATAGAGGAATGAGGCTCCTGCTTGACAAGCAGCTTTTTGGCCAAGGGTGCACGATTTGAGAATTCCTTCATTTTACTTTAACATCTTTTATTTTGTCAAAGGCTTAAGGCAATATATTAGGAATATACAGTGGATATAAAAAGTTTACACACCCCTGTTAAAATGCCAGGGTTTTGTGATATAAAACAATGAGACCACAATAAATCATTTCAAAACTTTTCCCACCTTTAATGTGACCTATAACTTGTACAATTCAATTGAAAAACAAACAAATCTGTTAGGGGAAAAATATAAAAAATAAAAAAAACATACAATATGCTGGTTGCATAAGTGTGCACACCCTTAAACTAATACTTTGTTGAAACACCTTTTGATTTAATTACAGCATTCAGTCTTCTTGGGTACATACCTGCCATCAATTAAAGAGACTCTGATTAACCCCAAATAAAGTTCAGCTGTCCTAGTAATATTTTCCTGACATTTACTCAGTTGCCTGCTGCAGCAAAAGCCATGTTTTGCAGAGAGCTTATAAAGCATCACTCATTGCTGAAAGATATCAGTCAGGACAAGGGTACAAAACATTCCACAGCATTGGATATACCATGGAACACACTGAAGGCAAAAAGTGGAGAAAATATGGGACAACAGTGACATTGCAAAGAACTGGACGGCCCTCCAAAACTGATGAAATTACAAGACAAAACCTGGTCAGGAGGGCTGCTAAGAGACCTACAGCAACACTGAAAGAGTTGCAGGAATTTCTGGCAAATACTGGTTGTGTACTTCATATGACAGCAACCTCCCATATTGTCCATATGTCTGGACTATGGGGTAGGGTTGCAAGATGGAAGCCTTTTCTTACACAGAAAAACATCCAGGCCCAGCTAAAATTTGCAAAATAATACATCAAGTCTCCCAAAAGCATGTGGGAAAATGTGTTATGGTCTGATAAGACCAAGGTTAAACTTTTTGGCGACAATTACAAAAGGTACATTTGGCACAAAAACAACACTTCGCATTACCAAAAGAACACTATCCCCACAGTGAAACATGGTGGTGGCAGTATCATGCTTTGGGGTTACTTTTCTTCAGCTGAAACTGGAGCTTTAGTCAAGGTGGAAGGAATTATGAACAGTTCCAAATACCAATCACTTTTGGCCCAAAACCTTCAGGCGTCTTGCTAGAAAGCTGAAGATGAGGAGGGATTTCACCTTTCAACACTACAGTGACCCCAAGCAATCATTCAGATCAACAAAAGAATGGCTTCACCAGAAGAAAATTAAAGTTTTGGAATGGCAGAGCCAGAGCCTAGACCTAAATCCAATAGAAAATCTGTGGGGTGACCTAAAAAGGGCTGTGCACAAGAGATGCCCTTGCAATCTGACAGATTTGGAGCGCTTTTCAAGGAAGAGTGGGCATATATTGCCAGGTCAAGATGTTCCATGCTGATAGACTCCTAGCTAAGAAAACTAAATGTTGTAATTAAATCAAAAGGTGCTTCAACAAAGTCTTAGTTTAAGGGTGTGCACACACAACAAAGTATTAGTTTAAGGGTGTGCACACTTACGCAACCAGCATATTGTACTTTTTTATTTTTTATATTCTATCTCCCTAACAGATTTGTTTGTTTTTCAATTGAATTGTACAGATTATAGGTCACATTAAAGGTGGGAAAAGTTTTGAAATTATTTATTGTAGTCTCATTTTTTTATATCACAAAAACCTGGCATTTTAACATGAGTGTGTAAACTTTTTATATCCACTGTATGTGGTACCTAGTGGTGTTGCAGAGAACTACCACTCTGCTAAGGAGCTAGAGTGTAGGCTGAGGGTACACGGTTTGAAACTGCCCCTATTTATATTAACTTGCCCCTTTTTTATCAAACAGTTAAGATAATATGTAAGAATATCCTGATCTCTAGTGTTAATGCAGGGGACTAAAGTTCTGCTAAAGAGCTTTGTGAGTGCTGAGGGTACAAGTTTTGAATATTTTTAAGTGCCTTTATAGAATGATATAAAGAGTATCCATAGTAACAAATGCTCTCTACCCCATGCCTTTTTGTGTTGCAGAACTTGTTCTGTTACCATTGTAAATGTCTTTAGGGCACAGTATATCCCTGGTGTTGCGTACTCCACCTGCCCCACATCTTTTGTGCTGCTAAACGTGTTCTGTTACCATTGTAAATGTCTTTAGGGCATAGTATATCCCTGGTGTTGCGTACTCCACCTGCCCCACATCTTTTGTGCTGCTAAACTTGTTCTGTTACCATTGTAAATGTCTTTAGGGCACAGTATATCCCTGGTGTTATGTACTCCACCTGCCCCACATCTTTCGTGCTGCTAAACTTGTTCTGTTACCATTGTAAATGTCTTTAGTGCACAGTATATCCCTGGTGTTGCGTACTCCACCTGCCCCACATCTTTCGTGCTGCTAAACTTGTTCTGTTACCATTGTAAATGTCTTTAGGGCACAGTATATCCCTGGTGTTGCGTACTCCACCAGCCCCACATCTTTTGTGCTGCTAAACTTGTTCTGTTACCATTGTAAATGTCTTTAGGGCACAGTATATCCCTGGTGTTGCATACTCCACCTGCCCCACATCTTTCTTGCTGCTAAACTTGTTCTGTTACCATTGTAAATGTCTTTAGGGCACAGTATATCCCTGGTGTTGCATAGTCCACCTGCCCCACATCTTTCGTGCTGCTAAACTTGTTCTGTTACCATTGTAAATGTCTTTAGGGCACAGTATATCCCTGATGTTGAGTACTCCACCTGCCCCACATCTTTCGTGCTGCTAACCTTGTTCTGTTACCATTGTAAATGTCTTTAGGGCACAGTATATCCCTGGTGTTGCGTACTCCACCTGCCCCACATCTTTCGTGCTGCTAAACTTGTTCTGTTACCATTGTAAATGTCTTTAGGGCACAGTATATCCCTGGTGTTGCGTACTCCACCTGCCCCACATCTTTCGTGCTGCTAACCTTGTTCTGTTACCATTGTAAATGTCTTTAGGGCACAGTATATCCCTGGTGTTGAGTACTCCACCTGCCCACATCTTTCGTGCTGCTAACCTTGTTCTGTTACCATTGTAGATGTCTTTAGGGCACAGTATATCCCTGGTGTTGCGTACTCCACCTGCCCCACATCTTTCGTGCTGCTAAACTTGTTCTGTTACCATTGTAAATGTCTTTAGGGCACAGTATATCCCTGGTGTTGCATACTCCACCTGCCCCACATCTTTCGTGCTGCTAACCTTGTTCTGTTACCATTGTAAATGTCTTTAGGGCACAGTATATCCCTGGTGTTGAGTACTCCACCTGCCCCACATCTTTCGTGCTGCTAACCTTGTTCTGTTACCATTGTAAATGTCTTTAGGGCACAGTATATCCCTGGTGTTGAGTACTCCAACTGCCCCACATCTTTCGAGCTGCTAAACTTGTTCTGTTACCATTGTAAATGTCTTTAGGGCACAGTATATCCCTGGTGTTGCGTACTCCACCTGCCCCACATCTTTCGTGCTGCTAAACTTGTTCTGTTACCATTGTAAATGTCTTTAGGGCACAGTATATCCCTGGTGTTGAGTACTCCACCTGCCCCACATCTTTCGTGCTGCTAACCTTGTTCTGTTACCATTGTAAATGTCTTTAGGGCACAGTATATCCCTGGTGTTGCGTACTCCACCTGCCCCACATCTTTCGTGCTGCTAAACTTGTTCTGTTACCATTGTAAATGTCTTTAGGGCACAATATATCCCTGGTGTTGCGTACTCCACCTACCCCACATCTTTCGTGCTGCTAACCTTGTTCTGTTACCATTGTAAATGTCTTTAGGGCACAGTATATCCCTGGTGTTGAGTACTCCAAATGCCCCACATCTTTCGTGCTGCTAAACTTGTTCTGTTACCATTGTAAATGTCTTTAGGGCACAGTATATCCCTGGTGTTGCATACTCCACCTGCCCCACATCTTTCGTGCTGCTAGCCTTGTTCTGTTACCATTGTAAATGCCTTTAGGGCACAGTATACCCCTGGTGTTGCGTACTCCACCTGCCCCACATTTTTCGTGCTGCTAACCTTGTTCTGTTACCATTGTAAATGTCTTTAGGGCACAGTATATCCCTGGTGTTGAGTACTCCACCTGCCCCACATCTTTCGTGCTGCTAACCTTGTTCTGTTACCATTGTAAATGTCTTTAGGGCACAGTATATCCCTGGTGTTGCGTACTCCACCTGCCCCACATCTTTTGTGCTGCTAACCTTGTTCTGTTACCATTGTAAATGTCTTTAGGGCACAGTATATCCCTGGTGTTGAGTACTCCACCTGCCCCACATCTTTCGTGCTGCTAATCTTGTTCTGTTACCATTGTAAATGTCTTTAGGGCACAGTATATCCCTGGTGTTGCATACTCCACCTGCCCCACATCTTTCGTGCTGCTAAACTTGTTCTGTTACCATTGTAAATTTCTTTAGGGCACAGTATATCCCTGGTGTTGCGTACTCCATCTGCCCCACATCTTTCGTGCTGCTAAACTTGTTCTGTTACCATTATAAATGTCTTTAGGGCACAGTATATCCCTGGTGTTGCATACTCCACCTGCCCCACATCTTTCTTGCTGCTAACCTTGTTCTGTTACCTTTTTAAGTACCTTTAGAGAGTGATATGAAGAATATCACTGGTGTCAAGTGTCCCCCAGTATTGTAGGATATGCTCAATAGTCCTAGATGATTGTGAAGGAATGACAGACCCCCCCTCACACGCACACACACACATTAACATATCCGTACACACACGCACACACACACACACACACACACACACACACACACACACACACACACACACATCTATGCACACACAGTTCCCTTACCTGATTGCACACACATACACACTCACCAGTTCACTCATACAGAAACACACCCACACTCACAGCTCCCTCACCTGATTGCACTCATGGACACACTTACCCATTCACCTATACACAGACACACACCTACGTTGCCTATTCCTAATTAACCCCCTACCATGACCACCCAAACAGATGCACTCATCTCTCTGCATAGATTCATACACACACACGCACACACACACACACACACACACACACACACACACACACACACACACACACACACACACACACACACACACACACAGAGACTCACACAACCTCCACTACTATTGTGCTGCTAAACTCTAACACAGCGTCAGTCATTTAAGTATAATGGATGAATGCAAAACTTTTGGCCATGTTCTTTAACACAGCCGGCTGAGGTAACTTATGCAGCCATGTGATTCTCTGAATCACTCTGCTACATAAATGCCTTACTGCAGGCATTTCTGGGGAGAGAGCACATGGCCAATTAGTATAGTTCACTCCCCTGGAATGCCTCGTAAGCACTTGTAGCAGGACACAGAGGCAGTCCACCATGGTGCTGCACTTCCTTACACTGCAACACTGTGGTAGGGTTGTCTCTCTGAACCAGAAATGGTTATCACAGGGGGTAAAATGGGCTTACTCCTTGGGGTAACCTCTCTGAATTCCACTCTTATTTTGTGCCATTGGCAATCACTTGTCACCAATTTCAGACAGAGTTCCGTAGTTTGATTGCCTTTCAGATTTTAGCATTTCTACTTTTGTACCTGCTTTCAGTAACATTTTGTACTGCTTTGAACCTGAGGTTTATTTGCAACTGTAAACCATTATTTTGTTTTCACTTTTTGTATGGTAAAATGGTTTACTGTTGTAAAAATAAATTTCATTAAAGTATCACTCAGGATGACACAGAAGGACTTATGGTATCAAGTACTTGTCATTCAGATGTTGAAAGACTACTGTTTCTGTTCAGATTACCAGTTGAGAACAGTTTCTGAATGCAAATAGGGAGCCAAGAACTTTCATTAGAACATTTTTCCTCCTTGAGTGGAATTTGAATATAGGAAGTGCAGTAATGTTTTGCTGTTAATGAGGTCTAATCAGTTAAAAAAAAAAAAAAGTATTCACCAAAGTGTTCCATCTGTGTTGTCCATTTTCATTCTTCCTCAACAGTTGAGTTTGGATCTCACCCTCGGATCTGACTCTGCTGTTATTTTCAGTTCGTGGCTACTAACAAACACTCGAGTTCCTCTCTTTTCCATAATGCTCTACCCCCTAACATGCTTCAGATCTTGTTTGCTGGCTTATAGTGTCAAAAGAAATATTAACATCTTGGTAACAGAAAACCATATCTGGAGCTCAAAATAAGGAACAATGACTCCCTTACAAGGTCTCACTGTTCCAGAAGTCATAAGTTCAAAGGCAGGGGGCTGGTGGGAGGCGAGCTGAGGAAGAATAAAAATGGATAACACAGATGGAATGTTATTTTGAGTACATAACTTTTTATCTGATGATGTTAGTTTTCATTCATTCCTCCATCTACCTGAAATAATGAGAGGACTCTTAAGGAAGGATATTTCTGAGGACACGTGAGCCAAAAGCTGCTCTTCCCCTCGAGACCAGATCCAATTTATAATGAGTAATAAAGGTATGAGGATTAGCCCAAGTAGTAGCCACACATATATTATCAATGGAAGCCCTGGATAAAAATAATAGTGATGTTGCCATGGACCTAGTTGAATGGGCTGTCAAAGGTTTTGGTAAGGAAAGTCTCAATTTAATATTGACAAAGGATATACAATCAGTCAGCTATCTCGCTAAGGTTACCTTTGTGACTCACTTGGTTATTTTGGAGTTTGCAAAGAAGACAAACAATTGATCTGTTTTTCTGAAATTTTTTGTTCTATGTAAGTAAAATCACAATTGCCTATTTAGCATCCAGTAAATGTAACATATTTTACATTTGCTTGTAAAATTTGGAAAGAAAACTGGCAGATTAAAGGACAACAACACGATTCTGTTATTAAATGCTCAACTTCTCTGTCCTTTTCCCCCCTATTTACTGCCCTGCTCTGAATAAACAACAACAGCATTTAAAATATTTTAAATTGACTGTTTCTCTATTACTGTACTGTGATGGTTTCTCTTTCAAAAAAATTTTTATTCTGCCCTGGAAAAGCTTCCTGCAGTCTCCAATTCATTGACGTCATCAAGGCCACTGACTACAGGTAGTTTTCGGTCCAATTCCCTCCCCAAACTGATATCACCACGACCATCCTAAAAACCCACCCATGCTGTGATGTCACATCTCCCTGGTTCTTCTCCTTCCCATACAGAAAGTAAAGGCTAGAACAAGGAAGCAGTACATGAATCAAGTCTCCTGCTGTGAGCTGTTAATCACAGCAGGTAACAGTTCCAATTACCTTTAGCACTTTGACAGCGAGGGAAGATAGGTGTGAAGGGGATGGGAGTTGAGTCAAAGTAGTACAATTCAGGCTTCACAAAAGACTGCAGTTTAGCCATTCTAAAAAGAAGCAGCAGTAAAAAGCACTTTGAAAGTCTGTTTTGTGGCATTTGCACTGTTTTAAGTAGTCATTGAACGGCATGGAATGTTACTTAAAACTAACTGTCTGAAAGACAGCAGTGTATGCATGTAAAATCAATGCAGTGACAGTAGCTTTAGGAAGAACGAGGCCTGTGTGATGTAATTCTTTAGAAACAGCACTGCATTGTGGGATACCTAGAGGCAGACTAAACAATCAGAATTACTTCAAGATGCCAGACCCTATGCCGTCAGACTCAGAAGTTATGTATAAAAATATTTAAAAACCTGTGAATAGTTCCAGAGTGGTATTAAAACATAGGAAACACCAAATCATGATGAAATAAAACATGTTTTTTGAGTCTGTGGGTGTGGTTCTCCTTTAATAGACTGGTTGATGTTTGATTCTTACACCACGTTAGGAAGGAAGGAAGAATTGGTTTTAAAGTCACCCTATCCTTTTGAAATACTAAGTAAGGAGGTTTAGAGGACAGTGCTTGAAGTTCTGACAGTCTTCTAGGAGAGGTGATGGCTACCAAAAATATATTTTTCCAGGTCAATTTTAGCTCGCATTTAGCTGCTGGTTCAAAAGGAGGATTAATTAAGGCCTGTAATACCAAATGTAAGTTCCATGGTGGAGTTGGATCCTTATAAGGGGGTCTCAAAAGAAGGGTACCTCTCAAAAAGACCTTACAAAGTTTAGGTGAAGCCAAGGAGTAGTTTTCAATCCCAATGCGAAAATTAGAAATGGCAGCTAGTTGTACCCTAATAGTAGAGGAGTTGGCTCCTTCATTGAATATTGGGCACTATGCACTGGTGCTGAAAACGGGTCAGTATGTTTCTGTTGCACCCAAAAAATAAATCTCTTCCATTTACTTTTGTAAAGTCTCCTTGTGGAAGCTTTGTGGGAAGACAAAAGTATATGATGAACAGGGAGAAGAGAGTGTATGCTCATGCTGCCATTTTTGGGTTTGAGATACCCGGGTGAATCATTCCTGTCAGGTAAGACAGAAGGTGTGAAATTGGATCCACAATCCAAGGAGGGTAGACTAGATGAGGCCAAAGAAGGGGAAACCAAATTTGTCGAGGCCAGTAAGGGGCACTGAGGATGACTTTGCTTTTCAACCGGGATGGATTTTGTAGAAATTTGAGGATTAATGGAATTGGGGGATAAGCACAGAGAGGATTTGGGGCCAATCATATAGGTGAGTGTCTCTTGGCATCTCCCCTGTCCAGGAGAATTAGGTCAAAAAATCTGCTGCACGTGTTTAGGGTAGATGCAAATAGGTTGCAGCATGGCTGGCCATGTTGCTGAAAAATCATTTCAGCCACTTAATAGTTGAGAGACCACTGGTGAGGTAGTAGAATGGACCTGCTCAACTTATCCTCTATCATGTTGGATTTCCCTGGGATGTGTGCTGCTATCAGAAATTGGTTGGAAGAGATCGCCCATTACGAAACTGTGAGAAATTCTTGACACAAGGAGTAAGATCTGGTTCTTTTTTTGATGATGTACCAAACCATGGACATATTGTCTGTCTGAGTTGCAATTGACCCGAAAGGGAGAGAGTCTTGGAATGCCTGCAGTGCTAAGAACACTCCTTTATTTCCAGGCCATTGATATGCATATTGGCCTGTTTGGAAGACCATATGCCTTGGACTGTTTTTCTAAGGAAGTGCCCTCCCCACCCAAACTAGGATGGGTCCATGTTCACTATGGCCTTGGGTTGAGGAAGAATGAATTGACAGCCTTCCACTACCAAAGATATCTTTTGCATGCTTGTGTAATTCTTATCTGAGTGGACATATGGTGATGAAGAATGGAACACTGAATTGCTAACATTGATTGAAGAATCCTCATATGAAATCTTCCTAGGGGAACTAGAACTATCGCCACAGACATTGATTCCAAGGCTTGTAAAATCAATCAGGTTGAAATCGAGGAATTTTGAATGATCTTTCTGACCTGGAATTGGATAGTCTATATTCTTGGAATAGGAAGAGATGCTGTCACAGATGCTGTGTTCAGAATTGCTCCTATGAATTCTATTGTCTCAGATGGCTCTAACTGAGTTTTTTTGTAATTTATGGTAATCTTGAATTGAGAAAGTCTGGAGTACCTGGTCTCGAGCTGTTATCAGTAGATGCCTGGTCTGAGCAGTTATGAGCCAGTCATCCAAGTATGGAAACACTCAAAACACTTGCAGTCTCAAGTGAGCTGCTATCACTGCCATGCATTTGGTGAACACCCTGGCGGTTTTGGTGAGGCCAAAGTGCAGTGATTTGAACTGGTAAGGACTGGCTCCCAGCCAGATGTGTAAATACCTTCTGGATTGTCTGTTCATTTTTATGTGATAGTATGCATCCTGAAGGTCTGTGGAGAACATCCAGTCATCCTTATACAAAAAAGGCAGAATAGACTGAACCATAACCATTTGGAACTTAGTGTACTTAACTGATATGTTCAGACTGTTGAGATCCAAAATCAGTCTCCAGTCCCCTGTTTTCTTTGGCACTAAAAAAAGTCTGAGTAGGTTCTGGATTCTATCTGGTCTGGTGAGACCTCTTGGATGACTCTTTTTTTCTAGCAGCTTTTCTATTTCTAGTGTTGCTGATTTCCTCTGACTGGGTGGAACATTGGGAATTTTGCATACAAGTGGAGGTGATAGGGAAAAGAGAATTATGTAACATGTGGAAATAATCCTCTGCACCCATGTATCTTTTGTAATGTTAGCCAGGCCCTGTGGTGCAGAGGTGGACAATCAGGCCTCCTTTCAGGAGCACTGGTAGGGTCTGTCAGAGAAGGAATCTCTGGACCCCTGCTTCTGCAGGCCTCCTTTGCCACATGAGCAGAGTCTTAAATTCGAGTTCCCCCCTCTGCTCCTGGGGGAACTGTCTCCACTTGGATCTTGGAAAGGACCCTCGGACTTCCTGAACCACATTTTCTGACCTCCTCATTGATTCTTGGAAAAGGTCCTTTGAAGGGTCAAAAACATACTCCCACTGCAGAGAGGGTCTTTCCATCTTGCTTGAACCTGGGGGTCCTTTGAGGGGTGAAAACATACTCCCACTGCAGAGGGTCTTTCCATCTTGCTTGAACCTGGGGAATATGTCTTTTACCTTAGGGCCAAACAAAGAGTACCGTCAAAAGGTACATTTATGAAGGAAGATGTGAAGGGCTCTGCAAAATTACACAAGCACATCTAGGCATGTCTCCTAATGGAAATGCCTGAACTTGCAGCCCTTGAAGTACCTTCAGCCACATATGAAATGAGCCTCATGGACAAATTATTAGCCAATTGTGAGGCCACAAAAGTCTGAACCTCAGAAGAAGTGGTCCTGTTAGGAGATTTGGAGAGTTCCTTAATCAAATCCCTCTACAGTCTAGTGAACTGTGCCAAATGTTTCAGCGATCTGAGTGCAAATGTTGCTGAAGCATAAACACAATTCCCAAATCTGTCCAACACCATTGTCCCCATTAGTTGGATGGACAGTAGAACTCTGTTCCACAAGTCCCTTCTTGGTGACCACCGCCACAATAACTGCATCTACCATTACTCCCTTGCTCTAAAATTCCTTTCCTTGAGATGGTGCCAAAATCTGGTCTGGTATCTTGAGGATCAGCTCAACCATGCCTGGTTCCTTCCACTTCCATTTAGAGATCAAGTCACTGAGCTTATCAGTGGGCAGAGTCACCCAAGAGGTGGACGGGCCAGACCCAAAGGCCTCCAAGAATAAAAATTTGTTTTGAAAAGGGTTATTGGTAGGTTGGTAGACCAACCACCCCTCTGCTTTTTATCTACAGCATCATGGTGGTTCCTTACAACTTTGTATTTTCTGCTTAAGGATCTATAGGATGGCTCCAAATGAGATGCCATTGGGTGGTGATCTTGGGGACACTCCCCCCTCATCAAAATCAGTATCTTCAGTTACCAATTTCTGAGAGGAGTCTAAATGCCTCCTCTTGCACTTTCTCTTTCTAGAGACTTCTTCAATGGGGTGCTCCACAGAAGGATCAGAAGAAATAGTAATACCCTGCTGGGTAGCCTACAGACTTTGGGTTGGCTGTCCCTGTGAAGTAGAGTGATGAGGCTCAAGGTGCAGAGACATATGGGATCCAGAGGGGAAATCTGAGGGGGAGGAACTGCCCATCCTGCAGAAACAGAAAACACTCTGTCCAGTACCTCAAAAGCAGAATGTTCTGTGGAGAATTAAGTTGATGGAGCAGAGAAGCCAAGCTTCCATCCCATCAGCTACCCCTGCCCCGAAAGCAGTCCACCAGAGGCAGAGGTCAGAGCTGAACTATCCAATGCCGAAGCTCTGAGGGGCAGAGACAACTCCGATAACTTTGGAGTTAACTCAAACACCTTGGATCCAACAGGGATGCTTCGGCTCCAAGAGTCATCTGGCTCTGACACAATCAAGCTAGTGCACTCAAAGATGGCCTCAGAACCGAAGATACTATGATCTTCGGATCTGACCCAGATGGTTCCAGAAAACGTGGATCCAAGGGCTCCAAAACCATGAGTCATTTTGGAGAAGGAGCCAAGATTGGGGGTGTAGAACTGTGGAGGGCTTCCTGACCCAAAGGTGTAGGAGCTGGAAGAACTCCCATCTGAATCTGGACCAGGAGAGAAACATGCTTTGCCAGACTTCTGGATGAATGAGATGATGCCACAGAGGAAGACCTGGAATACTGGTGAGACTCTAAATATGGAGACAGGTCCCCAGAGGGTACTGGATCAATGGAGGGAGAATATTTGGTCCTAGGTAAAGGCTTCAGATCCAATAATACAGGATCTGAGGAAGCTGATTTCATGTCTGACACCAGCTTCAGTGAAGGAGCAGTCTTTGGATCTGACTTTTTATGTTTCTTTCTTGGAGGCTCCACCACTGGATCCAAGGAAGGAGTGGAGAAGCCTGATGGATCTGAAGGCTTTCTGGATTGTTCCTTAGGTACAGGTTTGGGGGGGGGTGAGCCCCAAATAAAGTCTCTGAGAAGGTTGAAGGAAGCAAGCCTTTTAAAATTAGCTTATCCTTAGAGTCCACAATGGCACAATCGTTTTGAAGATTCTCATAGCCTAGACAATAAACGCACAAGGCATGAGCCTCAGAGAGCAGTAACTTATGACTGCACTTCTGGCACTTTTTAAAACCATATGGTTTTTCAGACATTTTTATAGGTAGGAGAAAAAGAAAAACAAATCTTTTTTTGTAGATTGAAAAGGAAAAAGGAAAGGAGATACCAACAATGATTTTGGAGGCTACACTAGTGTGTAAAAGGAGATAGCGAGAGAAAAAATTACCAACAATGGTAAAAAGAATTACACTAAAGTGTATTAAGAGAGGAAATATATAAATTATAGAAGAAAGTAATTAGTGAAATAATAATATAACAATTTATTTCTAATTTTGAGCAGTAAGCTTGAGAGCTCAGAGTGAATACCTTTGAATTCAGAAGTGGCAAATCAGATCTGAGGTATATTAAGGGATAGAACATTACAGGTAAAGGAAGAGCATGAGAGTTTGTTAGTAGCCACGAGCTGAAAATAACGTCCGGGTCGGATCTGAACCCAATTGTTGAGGAATGACAACATCAGATCACATTATTTTTTTGTAAAGCACAAGCTTAAAGCTGGGCAGTTTCATTCCATAGCAATTATAAATTAGGTTTTTGATTTAATAAACTGGGTGAAATTATACCTGGTGACTTTCTGCGGCTTTTTTAGCATTCACTTGTGGATTATTGGTTTTTTTGAGTGCTATACACCATTTTTGTTTGGAATTATAAAAGATACTGATGTTGAGTCTTACAGCTCTGATATTCACTTTGATAGTGCAGATGACGACATACTGTTTGAAGATGTCAGTTTTCATGACTATTTCTTTTATTTTGTGAACATTTTGAAAGAATGTTACCCAACTGTCCAGAGACAGAGAATTATTTACACATTTTCAGGAGCTAGGTAAGAAAAGGCTGTAGGTATGATAGTCAAATATCCCATGCATTACCTGCACTTAATGATGTTAGATAATAACCCATGCATTACCTGCACTTAAGGATGTGATATATGAACACGCTGAGATATTTCCAAAGACTTTAATTGTATTAACAAATATTATCCTGGACTTGAGAAATTTGAAAAGGTACAAACCTTGCTACATTTTAGATAAAATTATTATTGCAGTATCTAAATATGGAAGAAGGGTTGTTTTGCGTATCTCTAAATCTGTTGTAAAAGACTATAGTGTGCAATAGTACGACCACAAAAGTTTAGATATTCTAAAGTTCTTGGTATTAGAATGCTTTGCTCTTCTTTAAGCGGTATGGATAGATGATGCAGAGTCTAAAACTATGAACACTAACATCTACTCTAAACATAATCAGCTGATTACAAAGATGCTTATTGTGCTTCTGCTTTTCTCCTTGAAATATAAAGTAGCTTCAGTTGTGAGAAAGAGGTATGCATGACTAAAAGGTCAACCTTATTCTCAAAACATTCTCACCATGTTTAGACGTTTACCATTTTGTTATGAATTTTTAGGTGACTCAGATACAGCTTCCTCGATTTATAAGTTGGAAGAGAAGAATAAGAGTAAGGATGCCTTCTGTAATAAGTTTAGCATAATGGTTAAGGTGTTAACCTCAAAAGTATAAGGTACAGGGTTTGAGTCTGACCTTTAGTTATTTCATGCAGACTCAGAGTTTCCTGGAATTGCTATAGAAGCTGGTCTGCACTCCCACTAGAAGCTCAAATATCTTTGACATAATGATCATAAACATGGGGGAGTATTGCACTCCCCCAGTGCAATGTCATAATTTGTTAAGATCAGATCATAAATCGGTCTCCTTTGAAATAAGTGTAGCAGCAGAACCCCCATCAAACCCTGAATACTTTTTCCAAGGCAAATTACCTTCTATTAAGTGATGGCATAGTTAATTGTAAAACACCCCTATCCCTGAAAACATGGAGGTCTATGCAGAAGTTTACACAAATGCCCTGTGCAACCACTTAAACAACTGCATAGAAACAGTGGTGCTTGACCAAACTAAACACAGGTCTAAATGGAAAAATAAGTCACCCTGGTGGACCACTGGCATAATGAGATTATAAAACAGAAGGAAGAAATTCCTATCTAGAAGTAAGTGGGAGAGTGCACAACAGGGAAAAAAACTCTTGTTAGTCTCAACAGGCAAATCAGGGAACTAGTCAAGCCTTCAAAAGCTAAGTACAAGACTAAAATAACCTCCCAAGAAAAGGATAACCACAAAGCATTTTTAGTTATGTCTGAAATCTTAAGGGAAACACTTAACAATGTGCTGAGTTGATTGTAAATGGCACTACCTATACTCATCCAGAAGAAAAAATAATAAATTCAGCTCAGATTTCACCCCCTCATTACCTCCAGTCACTCCCCATGAAATATCCCCTACCATTCCTTTGCCTGTTAGCACAAAAGAACAGTTTGTTGCTCTCCAAAGCTAGAAGCTTAATGGGCACTGACAGAATCCCAGGGTGCCTATTAACTAGCTTGAAACATGACTTAGCAGACCCATTCAGAGCTCTATTTAACCAGAGTCCCCAGACAGTCTGTCCCAATATGCTGGAGGGCGGCAACAGTCATCTCTCTGCACAAGGAGGAACCATCAATGGACCCATGAAACTACTGATCCATTAGTCTGACTAGCCTCGTATGCAAGGCTATGGAAGGGATAATCATGGACCTGATTAACAATGACATAGGACATCTCCAGACGCTAGACCCAACCCAGTTTGGCTTCATTAAGGACAAGTCCTGCCTGCTCAATCTGGTGGACTTCTTTGAGAAGGTCACCAAGGCCATGGATAAGGGTAAGACAATGCATGCCACCTACCTTGACCTGGCAAAGGCATTTGACACAATACCCCACTCAGGTATTATAGATAAACTCACAAAATTGAACATAAACCTCTACGTCATCAGATGGATAGCCAAATGGCACATGGATGGGACACATTTTATTGGAGTGGGGAATCCACATCCAGCAAGAGGCTAGTCACCAGTGGAGTACCACAGGGATCAGTTCTGGGCTCCTTCCTGTTTGGAATATACTTCTCAGATGTCAAAGCAAATAAAGAAGGCCTTTGGCTGACCAAGTCTTCTGATAACTGCAAGTTGGGGGGCAATGACTGACTCCTCAAATTATGTTGATATCCTACAGGAAGGACTGATGCAGACCAATGATTTATGGCAGAGCTATGGCCTCAAACTAAATGCGAAGAAGTACATAATAATACCCTTTGGGAAATCAAATACCACTGCATATTACAACACTGATAGCACCCCCCCCCAAGAGTGGACCCAGTGGTGAGAGATCTATGTACTCAGATAGTAATCTAAACTTTGACCACCATGTGGCCACAGTAATGAGGAAATCCTTATATGTGGCTCAGCTCATAAGTAAAGGCATGGCATCTAGATCCAAGGATGTCATAGTACCATTGTACCCAGCCCTCATCAGACCAATAATCGAGTGCAATGCACCCTCTGGCATGCACCTTGCCAGACACCTGCAACAGTAGGAGCATCCTCAGATGTTTCTCACCCAAAAATTCACTGCATGCCTTATGTGGACCAATTAAAAGCCCTATCACGGTATTCAGTTTCCTTCCAATTACTGGAGTGAGCCCTCCAATGCCTGACCTACAAGTCAATCTCTGACCTAACCCTGATGGAAATGTTGCATAGTTACAAAACTAACTGTACGAGTGTTACCCATTCCAAGGATCTAGATCTCTTACATGAATAAATCATGCTGGAGAGACAGATATGCAGCCCAGACGTTGTCCCTTCTCTGGAATAGCCCTCCTATTCACATGAAGCAATGTCCTTCCCTGACCATGTTCCATTGCAGTCTGGACCATTGGATGGGAAATGACAACTTTTCTTCTGGGGTGAAGCCCATGTCCGTTATGAACAGATGCAGTCTGTAAAAATTGCCAAAACTTGTTTGAAGACCGTAGAGGTAGAAAATTGGGTAAAATCTGGGTAAAACTGGGTAGGCTTGTAAGGGCTCTTGAGACGTTAGCTTAGTAATCTACTATGAACCTATAATTTGCACATAGTTTGTTTGTCCTGTAGGTCTCACATTCTTCTTCCTTTGCTAGAAGGGTAAAAGTCTTCATGTTTCTCATACTATAAGAGGAAGTCTCAAAAAATGTATACCATGGGATAGATGCTTCTTGTTAAGCCAATGGCATGTAGGCAGCTTAATTTGTACATTCTGCTCTCCCACTTATGTTCAGATAATAATACATTTTTGTTCCTTTGCATCATAAACTGTTATTAGAAGTTCCTTCAGTCATGAGATGAACGAGTTTTTATGTCCTGTTGATCTGCTAAAAAAAAAAACAAAAAAAAAGCAAACAAACAAAAAAAAAAAAAAACAGCTGCTGTGTCTCTAAGCTGTTAATCATTTAAAATACTAGTACCCAGCAGATCGAGCCCTGAAATATAGAGACTGAATGGTCAAAAGAACAGACTTTCATATACTAAGTCTGAGATGCCATTTCTTGAAATATTCAATTTTCTCTGAGGTATGGAGATCTTGGGGTTGGTATATATATATATATATATATATATATATATATATATATATATATATATATATATGTGTGTGTGTGTGTGTGTCTGTGTGTATGTGTGTGTGTGTGTGTGTGTGTATATATATATATGTTTACTATGTTAAGGTTGAAGTGGGTTCAGTTGAACCCACTTCAGTTGAAGTCCAGAGGCCGAATGGTGACAATGTTGAACCCGACATTGTTGAAGTACGAATCTCGCCCCTATCTCGACCCATGTTAAAGACCGCTCTGAGGTCGAAGTTGAGTCATATTTTGACAGTGTTGGGAGTCAACATTGTTGCTTTCGTGGATGTGGGTGTTGCTTTCGTGGATGTGGGTCAATGATCCCATCGACCTTACCATAGTAAACATATATATATATATATATATATATATATATATATATATATATATATATGTGTGTGTGTGTGTGTGTGTGTGCGTGTATATGTATAAGGTTGGAGGTGTGGAGGGGAATAGTCGTCCTGTAGAAAGAAGTTTGAAGGGCAAGAGTGCTTTTTGAGATTCACTCTTCTCCTGTGCTTTCGGTTGTTTTTTGTTGGCTTGTTGGCACACTGCATTTTGAGTGCTGACATTTCAATAGGAAGCCCTCCAAAGCCTGTTGTATGGCGTGATTACTATTCGCTATGGCCTGTTGGTTTCCTTACATCAAACCAACAGTCAAATCCCTCTTAAGCTGTGATGGACAGCATTGACAGAAAGTTTGACTCCTTAATGCAGGAATTGCAGAATCATAGTAATATGCCAGTGGATTACCTTACCAGGTCTGACTCCAAGCTTAAGGATGTTATTACAGCTATTATGGCCCATGCCCATCAATTATCCTCACATGACACAGGGATTAAGGACTTACAGTAGACACCATGGCAGTCAGAAGCTAAAATAGAGTATAGTAGTGAAATCCCTTAGTCATACAACTTAAGGGAAGCTTTGGGCAGTTATGGAAACCAGGTAAATCCTTGAACCAGAGTATTTGTTCATAGGTTCATAGGTTCATAGGTTCATACTAGGCTATCTGCCCTAGGGTATTTATAAGCCTAGCCAGAATGTGTTTGGCTTTCGCCACCCATTTTAAATTTATTTTGCTATGCCCTTTTTCGAGGTTAGTATACTGTGCCTCTGTCTAACAGTGACACAGAAGTGATACCCGGGGTAAACCTATGATCTCCCATCCACTCATCAAGATTCCTCTTGAAGAGAGGCAATGAGGGATTCTGCCTAACCTGGACTGGGATTTTATTCCAGAGTGAAGGGAGCCTCTGGGTTATGAATCTGTCCCTCCAGCATGTCCTATTTATTTCAGTGCTGAGGTTCAAGTCTCTCGAGTGCGTAGCTCGATGGGATTTTTGCTCTGAAACTCATCAGTACAGATCTGAATTCCACTCAACTATAAGAATTTGTACACAGAATAGATGGAAATTAAACCACTGTACCCCGCAAAGTTGTCGTGCTGGCAGAGGATGCCCTCAATAAATTACAATAGTCTACATCAACAGCATCTTCTGGGTATGTAAAAATGGAATGTAGTCCACATTGCTATTTCTCCAATTGAAACTTTATGCCTTTAAGGTCATTAGACTTTTTCCACTGTTTAAGAAGAGGTTGATGGACAAAAAAAGCAGCACTTGCTGCTGCATTATCAGTGATGGACAGTCCACTTTCAGTGAGACTGTTTTATTTCCTGTAAAAATTAATTAATTATTTAATGTCAAGTTCTGCATGCTGTTTAATTCATTACCTGAAGTTGAGATATAGTGTTAAACACTTCATTTTGATATTCATTGTGCTGTTGTTAATATAACTCTGCTTATATATAGTACTGGGTTGGTGGAGAGCCACTGCAATTGATGCTGTTCTTCATATTGATCACTGCTACAATAGCCTTAGCTATTTGGGGTTATATTCTGCAAAAGATATAACAGATGGACAGCTTCCAGTGCTTCTGAGCACCTTCTACTTGCCTAAACCATTTGTCAGCTTGAGCTGACTAAAAAGACAGGTTTGGGTACCAAGCCCTTCAGAGCTTTCCTGCCATTAAAGAGAGCACTCCTTTGAAGGCTTTCAAGGATCGACTTCCTGCTTGTACTGTTCCTTTGCTGGGCATATAAGTTCCCTTTGGGGAAAAAAAAAACTTCAGCATTAATAATTTGTTGTTTTAATGAGCTTTCCTGTTTAGAAAAGTTAGATCTTGATTGTTTTTGTTTCCTCCTGGTACTTTGGTTCGTTTTCTCCTCCAAGAAATTGAAACATTCAGGCTTCAAAATTGACTTTCTTCTTCAGCTCGACTTCATTAAGCGGTTGTAATCTTCTTTAATACTACTTATTGTTATTTTGTATACAGTGTAACCTTGTGGCGGCGAGTATCCCATAACTTCAGCCCTACTTGTTAGGAAGGAGACTTAACGTTGTTTACTAAGAAGTTTTAGTGAAGGTCATTGTTCTCTTAATTTTATTTGTTTCATCCTTTTGTAATGTTCTAGGTCCTGCGACTCCAACTTAACTCTGAGGGCTGGGCTTAGGCCCTACTGCTCAGAATTGTCTCTGAAAGAAAAATGAGTTCTCGTTAGGAGCTTCACTAAACTCCTCTAATTTCCCTGGTTTTGTAAGCTTCGGAGTGAGCCTCCCTATGTGTCAGCTCCCCTCACTCATGCGGCTGGACATCTAAAGAGGGGCTTCAGTGGGTTCTTTACTTCGCTCCGTTGCCCTCTGCCTTCAAACCTTACCTCAGCCAGCTCTGTCAGGCTTCCACGTTACTCTCTGGCTCTGAGTCGCCTTCTTCAGTCTGACATCAGACTTCCAGAGCCACATAGGCCGAGGCAAGTCAGGGCACCGTCTTATTGGCTTCAGAGCCGACCTCCCCAATCTAGCACTTGTCTCATACTCAAAGAAGTCCTCCTCCGACTCCTTTGAGCTTCTGCATTTAGGAACCCGAGCTTGTATGAACTATGACTTCTTATCTGAAGTCTTAGTTCCGTGTCCTGGATCTTGACCTTCAGAGGGTCATCACCGGTAGCTTGACTCCCCTCATGGCTCCGAGGGTGAGTGGCATCGCTCGGAGTCGGACCCAGCTCTCTCCCCTCGGTGCCTCCGGAGCGCTGAGTGAGTTCTCGCCTTCGCCCGCCGGGGAACTGGACTGCGATTGCGAGGGGGGTACAATCTTTTTCTCGGCGGGGACCTCTGGCTTCCTCGACAGAAGTGCGTTCAGGATTTCATCGGCTCCCAATGGAACCTGGTTCAACTCCACTGTCCCGGCCCGCCTCTATCTTCCCTGTGATTGCCCTGCCGAGGGTCTTCTTCTTCAGCGAGACCCCCGCCTCGCCGAGACCAGGGGCTGTCGAGGATCCCCTGTGGGGATCCCTGTTTCACCTCTTCAGGCCTCTCGCCCATCCTCAGGCTCTTCTAGGCCTCAGTGTAAGCTCCAGCACCCTCACTCTTCCCCCTTCGCCACCCTCCTGGCCAGAATTTGCAGTGGGATCTCATCCCCTGGTCCAGAGAGCTAACCTCCAGGACAGCCTTCCACTTAGGAGGATGAATCTGGATTGGGAGGACTCCTCACCCCTTCCCCCAGCCTGAGGAAGTGTTAGAGGATTCCAATTTCTCCTGCCTAAGCCCCAGAACTCTCTGGACTTGTCCTCTCTTGACCCCCTCCCTGGAAATTGACCTAGGAAAGGAAGCAGGCGGCTCTCCTGACTCCAGTGGAAATTGAGGGGCTCTTTGAGTTTATCTATCCTGGTGTCGATCTGATTTCCTGCATGCTGGGTTTCTGTTCTCAGCCACACCTGCCTCTGACTCAAGGGACCCCCTTCTCAGCTGATCCTCTGTGAAGTGTCCATCCTGTATCTTGAGAAAGCCATTCTATGCCAAGAGAGTTTCGAATGTTCTTGTCAGCGACCTTTGCCTAAAGAGCTTTGACTAGCTGCTCATTTCACTCATCTTCAAATCCCAACACCTCAGGGAAGCAAGTGGACAGTCAAAGGATCCCACTGCTTTCGGGTTTTCTATAACAGATGAGCGAGGTTCATGGACCATCTAAATTCTATGTGTCACTCCTCCATGCG
This sequence comes from Protopterus annectens, assembly GCF_019279795.1. Classification (NCBI taxonomy): domain Eukaryota; kingdom Metazoa; phylum Chordata; order Ceratodontiformes; family Protopteridae; genus Protopterus; species Protopterus annectens. The sequence continues at coordinate 1,037,943,974 of NC_056737.1, forward strand.
CCTCCTTTCATATCATTTGGTAGACGGATCCTAAAACTGTGGTTTCAGGGCAGTGTGCAGCGGGGCTGCCCTATCCTTGTTCTAGGATCTAACTACGCTGACCTTTAAAGCGTTTTTCACTAAAGCCCCGTTGCTGGGGCCATGTTTTATAGGTCTCCAGTTAGAAACCTATGTCATGAGATGCGAGGCCGGATGTTTCAACTATATACCCGTGTGGTCATTTTCTACTCTCATTGGTCCTGCAAGTCAAAGGCCAGAAACTTTTAAAATGTGCCTCTTTTGGTTAATCAATGAATTTATGGCCTCATTGGACTGCTTAGGTTCAGTGAAAAGGTTTGGGGTCAATAAGCGCAGAAAGTACTTTTCTGAGAGAGCGATAAGCCTTCAAGAACCAGGGCCTGACCAAAACTTCGCAAAGTAGAAAAAGGCAGCATCCTGCAGTGTCCAACAAGCCCAAGCCGAGGAGACTGACGGCAGGAGAACCCTGGGTACAGAGAAAGGGGGAACAATAATCAAGACAAGTGGAACAGAGGTCCATTTCGAAGAGCTAATCAATGAGGTTCTTTTGTATTCCATCAATGGTAAAAGCGTTCTTCCAGATTTCAACCATCCAAGACAGGTGTTTGTCATCATTCAAGGCAAGTTGCTTGCAAAAGAAATTTGTCAGTTAGTGCCATTTCAATCCTTCCATCGAGGAATCTTGTATTCCAACTTTTGGTTTCTCCAAAGAAAAACAAGGGGACTGGAGAAAAATTTTGGATCTTGCAGCATTGAACCTGGATCTCAAGCAAAAATTTTGTTCAAATGGTCTGCGCTACAGACCAGATTTGATCTTACGTGAATTAAAACTGGTTTTGTCAAGAAAAGAAGATTAGAGATGGTACTTGGATTTCTCCATCCTACCCCTCCAGAAGAAGGAAAACTGTCTTGGACTGGGGACAGTCTCATTCAATTCAGAGCCCTGCCCAACAGTCGCCCCATAGCCCCGGGTGTTAGAACCATGAGATTAAGTCGCCCAGAGCCACCTGTCTCTCCAAAGTTCAGGTGTCTGTTTTATTGGGAGCCATGGCTCCTCACCCTGCCTACCAAGCATGCACTTCCCATGGGTTTGAATCAAACCTTTACACACTCCAAACAGCTTTCACCAAGCATCATAATAAAAGTCAGAGACTACCGCCTTGTGTCTCTTATTGCAGCCAGTAGCAAAATAAGACGTGAAAATAATGTCTAGAGATCTTGTCACTTTGTAAAAGCATACATTAAACTCAATGTCACAGTTCCTTCTCTTCCACAGCAGCAAATATACAAAGCCATTTCTAGTAGACTAACAGACCACAAGAATTATAGATATACAGCATCCCTCTTTCCTCTTCTCCACCAAGATTCCCACAGAATCAACTATTTGATGATCTGTACATGCAAATTACGATTCAGCTGAGTAGAGTGTCCCATGCTCTATGATATCAATGGTCTGCAAGAATCATCTTCTTTGGTATATCTTCTCCTCATTATGTCCCGGGTCAAGAATTTTGTTCCCACCCCCTCGGTTTGCTTTCTCACTTCCTTGGACTGTAATAAGATGATAGCCTTCCCTCTCCAATCAGAGGCACTTCAGTCCAGGGCATACTGAGATCAGGCAGGGGGATACCACTTGGCAGAACAGTCCAGGCAGTTAGGACCACTTGCAGCACAGCGTTTATAAAATGTTCCCACTCTTCGAGGGAGTAAAGCCCCTAAAGCATCTCCTTATAGACATAGTACTGGTAAAGCAACAAACAAGCGGCGTCGGGTATGGTCTATATTTCGGCACCAGACTGTGGCAGTAGGCGATTTCTTCTCAAGCAGTGCTAGATAGCAAAGCGCACATGGTCTCAAAGCCTCTATTTACAGGCAAAGTTTGAGCAGAGCAATCTCATCTAATTTCTCAGAGTGGTTCTGAGGCCATAGAGCTGCCTCGGAAGTCTCAAGTGGGGTCAATGCTTCACGACAGCCCAGAAAACTCCCATCTATAGGTCAGACCTTTTGCTCACTTTATTCCCATTACAGTTGTGCAGAGATTATTTCACCCTCCAAGTTTACTAGGGGGACTTCTCAGAGGCCTCCCTTCCACTAATCTCTCCCCGAGGAAGCTATCACTCCAGAGGCTTCCATCTTCCCTCCATTCCCTTGGCCTGGCCAGGTTTGGTTCCCTTTCCTTTCTATTTCATTTTCTTTTGCTCAACTGGACAGGTTTGGTTTGGTTCCCCCATCCTCCTGGGTGTCAATGGCTCTTTCCTCCTCATTCCACTCAGATCTTGGCATCCATCAATCAGTTACTATACTTTTGATTCTCTCCTGGCTCTCTCTTGCTTCTTTCCCTCCATACCACCCAGGCAAATTTTCCCAACCTTCTCCTTTCGTTCTATTTATTTTGAGAGCTTCATCGAACCTTGGAAATGCTATTTCCATTGGGATCCTTGGAAACGTTCTGCCTATGACTGATTTTCCTTGGCAACCATCTGGGTTAATCTTCCATTGAAAAGTTCTCTGGCCTTCTAGTCTCGATCTTCAGCAGGCATCTCCATCTCTGCATCTGGCCACTATTTTAACTAAATTTCCTTTTCAGTCATGTTTTCATTTCTTGGGCCTCTATTCTTCTTTCCTCCCTACTTTTTCTTCTAAGACCTCCTATAAGAAACTTTGCAGACCTGCAGACCTTAATCTTCTCATTCCAATTTAGGTGCTACCTGTTCTCACATCTTTGACGTGCCAGCTAGAAGGGAGTCTGGGAAGCTCAAACTTCAGCCACGTATCTGTTCAGCTAGAAGACAGGCACTCAGCAGACACACAGAAATGTCCTTACTTTTACAAAAAGTAGCAGCAGCAGACAGGTAAATCATATTTCCCTCCTAACCTTTCCTAATACTTTGACTCAATCCATCACCTTACCAAATTGGCTACCTCCTCCATTAACCAGTTAAGGTGCATTTTGGGATAGATCATGTTCCTAACTTTTAAACTAACCAGTTGTTTGTCTCATTTATACACAGTTCATCAGGACTTATGCAGAAGGTGGAAAACCTCCCAAATTTAACATCTGCAGAAAGGTTTTAGCAGCTCGAAGGCACACCAAAAAGCTCCAAATCAAAACTAAGGCTGACTCCAACAAGGCTCTGATCCCCTTCTGCCCAGAAATTAGGCTGCCCAAAGGCACCTAACAAACAGCCGGCCTATAGCCACCCTCCTCCACTTACTCTTATCGGCCTTACTAACAGCTGCCCTTTGGACAGATCTTTTCATTGCTAACTTTGACTCAGTTGTTCTCTAGACATATTTCAGTCAGTATAGTAATCAATTAGCTCTAACCTTGGTTCCATCGGCAGCAAGAGAAGCACGAGAGATGTTCCTTGTATATAACAAATGTTTCTTACCACTGCGTTCCCATCATAAGGCTGTTTGTTTTGGATAATTCCATTTCTTGTTCCACCCTCCTTCCTTACTCCTTCCGCCGCCTAGCCCCCTAGCCTGACCTCTTTTTTTACCACCTCCCTCTTTCTACCAGACCCTAGATTCTGTGCATTATCTCCTTATCTTATTATATTTTATTATACAGTATATATTCCTTCATTTTATTCCTTTCATCAGGTCCCTTTTTATAGAGGTGGGTTATTTTGGCTTGGCATTTGTTTTACAAAAGCATATCTGAGAGATGAGACTTCTTGGTAATAGCTAAAGGGGGAGCTGGGAGCCTGGGCAGCTTACTCTGGGTGGGCTTTTTTTTTTGGCTATGAGTGAGGCGGAGATGGTCGTCTGAACCCCCATCCAGCAAGAAAGAAGGCGAGAAGAAGACAACTAACATGGAACGTTATGGTAAGAACATAACTTCTATTTTAAGCTAGGAGACTGGGTTTTAAAGGACTGTCTTGAGACTTAACTGTACTTTTAAAAGGGAGTGCTCTCTTTTCTGTCAATTTAAAAGTTGTTTAAAGTAGTTGAATACCATTTTTAAAGTGCCTTTTTTGCTGTTTTGTGTGAAAAAGGGACTTTTAGAGGTTAAATTTATACTGGCCTATGGTGCCTGTTTTCCACTGGAAGGAGGCACCATTTTTGGCTTCACCATGAAACAGTCTAACAGTCCCACAACAGTTCCTTCTTCAAGCCACAAAAACAAAAGGTTAGGCAAACAGCCTTTGCCACCACAGCTGGCTAGTAATTTGTCTCCGTTACAAGTGGGTGACTCTGCTGTGGTCAAAGCTGGTTCTTCAGACCATTCATCTTTTCCCCTGGATCCTTCTGGTATTTCCCATGCAGCCACTATGGAGTTAGCCACATGCTGAGCAGCTGTTGGGGCCCCCTTAGTGAGCAAGGGTGAGGCAGTTTTGCTAGTGCTGGGAGAAGGGGCAGGGAAGGTATCCTGCTTAACCTGAATGCTTTTGTCCATCCCTGGGGAAGCTGTTGCTACCAACGAAAACCCTGCTTCTCCTACCTTACCTGACAAAAATGAACAGAAAACTAAGCATATATCTTCTGCTCCACTTTCACTGGACAGGAGTAGTTTATTAAGTCTAGTTCAGGGTCTGGTATAGGCTATTGACACTTCTTATTAGATGATTTTTGGTAAGAGAAACAGGGATTCCCCTTTTCCTGAACAGTTTCAAGAAACTAAATCTGGAGAGGAATATGATGGGACAGAATTCTGATTCAGACTTAGGGGAGAACATGTTATCTGAGTCTCCCTGTCAAGATTCTCTTTCTCTTGAGACTATTTCCAGAATGTGCTAGTGTTTTCAGAGGGAAATCACTGAGGTTTCTCAGTCCCTCAGAAAATAAAATGAAATGGTGCAAGTGAAATTCTCAGAACCTCCTCCCATTGTTTGTCACAGCCTGTGGTTTCCTTGATAGCCAGCCTGTTGCACCAAGTCTTTCAAATTGCTGTACAATCATACTGGATGTAACCCAGCAGGTATAGCTTTTTCATTCCAGCTGCTGTCTAGCATTTTATTAATTATAACCCTCCCCCTTCACAGAAGGATGTATTGATAAGTTTGGGGAAAAGGTGTATGCTTCTGCAACTTTAATTTTTAGAATTTTTAATTGTCAGACTTGTAAGTTAAAGTTTGTTGTTGTATCTTTTGGCTTTTCCCAGTTAGGGGTCGCCACAGCGGAACTCTGGTCCGCTAATAATTGGCAGTAGACTTTTACGTACCGAGTTGCCAGCCCTGACGCACAACCTTCAACGAAGGTACGCCCATTCACGCATGTTTCCACAAAGAAGACGCTTTAGCTGAGACTCGAACAGGACAACATCTGACTGTGAGGCAACAACACTACCACAATCTGACTAATTGGGTAAGCATGAGGAATGTTTTATCTGCAAAATCTACTTTGTGTGGTGTAGTTTCTTCTATTTCTCAGGTCACTACTCATTGTTTAAAGTGTGTTTACAATTCTGTAGATTCAGAATCCAGGACTGTTTATTGCCACTGGTACTGTGTTAAGGACATTTGCATTCTCAGAACATCCCAAAGGATATAAAAAATTAAATTTTAAATTCACCTTTGGATGGAGATTTAGTTTCTGGTCCCTTTGCTGCAGAGCTTATAAAAAATGTGATGAGATGGATAAGCTGATACAAGGAATCTATCAGATTTTCAGCCCTCCTTCTCTAAATTTTACACAAAAGTTTTCCGCACCCTCAGCCAGTTGTAGCAAGAAACAAAACAATCTGGTAAGCAGATGTTTAAAAAACAATGTCAGGGAGGTTTCAAAAAGAAAGCAGGACCCTCTCAGATGAAAGGACAGTCATACAAGTCAAAATGAATATGTAAGGGACCTTGCCCCCCTTCCTATTCTGGCAGTCTGCTATCCCTTCTAGAAAGTCTGAATTTCCATCTGTCTCTTTGGCAACAGATTGTTTTATTCAAATGGGTCCTGAGACTGATTCAGCAGGGTTACAGCTGACGGTGAGAAGAGGTGCCTCCTTTCCAGGGAATTATTCCTCATCCACCAGACCAAACCTCTGTTCCTCCTGTGCCATAGCACATGCTTTCTCAGGGGGTAATAGAAACAGTTCATCCTTCCCAATAGGGAAGAGTTTTTATTGAAGAATGTTTTTGGTGGTAAAGAAATAAAATGCCTGGAGAAGAGTTCTGGACATTTTTCGTTAGCCAGTTGGTGATAATTCCCAAATTTAAAATGCTTTCACTACACAACCTCTTACCCTCCTTCCACATTTGAGTTTTTTGGTAACCTTAGATTTAAAAGATGCATGTTAAGTTGTCAATCTCACCTTCATTCTTGCTGGATGGGTTCGGAGCCGAACCTCGGCTCTGACTCGGCCTATACTAAAGCTCGAGAGCTAATTTTACCGGCTCGAGGCAACCCTATATCCCATGATGCTAGGCGGTAACTACCCAGATCTCGTTTGCCGCTTATGCTAGCGAGGTTGCTCCTTTTACCGGCTCACAGGTTAGTGACTATTTTTTCACTAAAATCTTAGTCGTCTCCTTAGTTTTTCCCCTAGTATACTTTTAATCTTTTATAGGCTAGTTTCTGGTTAATTTAAAAGTTTAGTCCCTATTTTTTATCCCTTATCCCTGTCACACTCCCACACCCTAGGTTAGGCCTTAGGCCCTTCCATTTTATTCTTAATTCCCTCATAGGGATTCTTAGCTGTGTGTGTGTTCCCTCAGTATCCCTGTATCCCTATTTGTTGGAGTGTGTGTATGTGTGTGTTTTCTTCTATTTTTGTCATTTTTCCTTTCGACTCAAAATATTTCAGAAGTGGAGGTTTCCTTGCTGCGATCTTTTTGCAACACCACAAAACAGCAAGTGCCTCGACTTCTTCACTCTCTTCCCCCTTCCAGGCCATCCCCCCAGAAACGCTCTAGTCCACGATTGGCCTCGGGGACTTCTTTACGCCTTTCCCCCCTTTTCGTTAATCACACAAACAATTCAGAAAGCTACTGCCTTGAGTGCCAAGATGATCCCTATTGCCCCTTATTGACCTCGACAGATATGGTTCCCTTTCCTGCATTGCTATCTTTTGGAGCAGTCTTGGCATCTGGATCGAATGCCAGATCTTTTGGCCCATCAATCAGGGCAGCTGCACCAATCCCTCCAATCTCTCAACCTCACAGCTTGGTTGCTCCACTTTTGTCCCTAGCCAGGCTTCCAATGATTTCAAATTCTGTCTGCAATATTATCGTAGCTTCCCTTAAGTCTTCCACCAGAAGGATCTATGCTAGTAAATGGCAACGCTTTTCCTTTTGGGCAAAGGCTAGGAACATAGATTCCTTCACTGCTCCAATACACTCAGTCTTGGATTTCCTAGCCGAAATCTTTCACTCAGGATCTTCTTCCTCCACAGTAAAAGTTAGGCTAGCAGCCATCTCATGTTTTCACATAGGCTTGTTGGACTCCATCATGTCCCATAAGCTTTGCAAGGCATTCCTCAGAGGTATCTTTTTACTCAGGCCTCCGATCAAAGACCCCCCCACCACAGTGGGATTTAAACTTAGTTTTAGCATCCTCGATTCTCCCTCTGTTTGAACCTGCCGCCCCAATGATTCAAATGGGGTCTCTTCCAGACGTTCCACCCAGTCTAAGGGAACAAGCAGCACTAGAAATATCAAAGCTGCTAAAAAAGAGAGCCATCCAGCCAGTCTCAGCAGACCAGCTAGGATCTGGAGTCTACTCAAAGTTCTTTTTGGTACCAAAAAAAACAGGGGACTGGAGACCAATATTGGATCTCAGCAATCTAAACAAGTTTGTAAAAAGAACAAGGTTCCGGATGGTCACGCTACAGTCCATTTTACCCCTTCTGGGCAAGGACAATTGGATGTGCTCAGTGGACCTTCACGATGCGTACTATCACATCAAAATGCACAGGCGCTCCAGAAGGTTTCTCCGCTTCAGGCTGGGAGCCAGTCACTACCAGTTCGGAGCCCTGCCCTTTGGTCTCATTACAGCCCCCCCTAGTGTTCACCAAATGTGTGGCAGTGGTTACAGCTCACCTGAGACGTCAAGGATTCCAGGTGTTTCCATATCTAGACGACTGGCTCCTCCCTGCCACCACCAGACATCAACTTCTTCTAGCCAGAGACTACACCATCCACATTTGCAAAGAGCTAGGTATCTCTCTAAATTTCGAAAAGTCTGCCTTGTTGCTTTGTCAGTCTATTACCTTCATAGGCGCTACCTTGGACACCGTTCAGTTCTCAGCAAAGTTAACAGTGCAGAGGGTCTTAGATATTCAAAGTCATGTTCACGTCCTTCTTCAGAACAACAAAGTTCAGGCCAGGTATGTTCTGAAGGTATTAGGTCTCATGGCGGCAGCCATCACGCTTCTTCCCCTTGTCCGCTTCTACATGCGGCTTCTTCAATGGATGCTTTTCTCCCAGTGGTCCTTCCAACAGCTCCCTATGAGCCTGCTGATGTCTCTTCTCACTCTCGCCCCCGGCCATCGAGATCCAATGCCTCAGGTTTCCCCATTGGGAATATCCTCCTCTTCCGAGGTTTCCCCTGATCCGTCAGGTGAACCCCCACATAAGAGGACATGTAAGAGGAAGCATGTGGACTCCCCTGAGTCTGTCACATCTGATACCAACTTGGATGAGTCGGAAGGATCCCCAAGGTCCCCCTCTGAGGATGTCTCCTCTGACATCCTTGAAATCCTTAAACAGAGGGGGAACTGGTCTTCCCTTAATCCTTACGAGGATGAGTCGGTTTACCTGGAGGCTTTTGGTTCTCGACCCTCCACCTCCTGGGTGTCTCCGCCCTTTGACCCCCTTATGGAAGTGGTGGCACGGAAGGCGTGGACGGCCCCTGACTCGTTGGAACCCACTCCACGGAGGCCTTCTAAATTTATAACAGCCCCTTCTGATAATCAATTTTTATCCAAAGGTGTCCCAGTTGATGCCATGGTGGTGGCGGCGGCCACTAAGAAGGAACTGGCTAATCCTTCAGTACCTATCCATCTGCCTAACATGGAATCTAGGACAATGGATAGGTACGGCAAGCGGATGTTCTCGTCAGCAACATTTGCCATACGGTCGCTGAACTACTTATATCACTTCACCTGTCTTCAAAGAGACATTCTTAAAGAACTGGGTGAGGTCCTACAGGATCCATCAACTGCTGGGTCTCAGGAAAAAATTAACTCACAGCTAGGAACCCTGAATTCCATTGTCAACTCCTCCATGCGGCTTATTTCATATGCAGCCGATGGAGCGAGTAGGGCCGCAGGCACAGGTGTGGCTTTGAGATGTCATGCCTGGATGCAGCTTTGTAACTTCACAGACCCCTTCAAGGTGTCTTTCACTAACTCCCTCTTTGATGGTTCAGCATTGTTTGGACCTCAAGTGAAAGATACTTTGACCAGATGTGAACAAGATGGCAAGACTCTTTCTGCCATAAGAGTCCGTTTTTCTACCCCATCCAGACCATATCCTAAGGGTCAAAAGGGTGGAAAAATGTGGTTCCATAAATCACAAGGAGTCACGCCTGATGCAAAAGGTCAGTTCACCCCTAGAGGCAGAGGGGGGAACAACAACAACAGATGCCGTCCTAGAGGCAGAGGGGGTCCGCAGAACCAGGGTAGCAGAGAAACCCTCTCTGACAAACCCTTCCAGCATCCCTGAGGTGTTGCCCAACTGTCCACCTTCGGAGGCAGTCAAGGGAAGATTATCGCTGTACCCACAAGCCTGGCTCTTCTTCACTCAAGACAAATGGGTGCAGTCGATCATATCCAAGGGTTACAAAATCCCCTTTATCCAAAACAATATGTCGAAGGAGACAAAGGTCTCAGGCTTCAAGAAGTGTGACTCATGCTGTCAGAAGATGTCTCTGACAGATGGTCACATTTCTTGTGTTTATTGCCTGGGACCCCTGCACCTGCAGGACTCTTGCTCAGTGTGCCATTCATTCAGCCCAAGAGTCCTGCAGGAGCACAGGAATAAATTGATACTAAGGGGCTTATTAAAGCCTGAAGGTTTCCTGGCTAAGTCCATGCCGGGGAAGCCTTCATAACCACCTAAACTGTCGGCTCCGAGCTCTAAGCCTTCGGATGGTGGCTCATCTTCTGTGACATTATCAGCTCCGGCTGGAGCCGATACCTCTGTATCGCAGCTACCTGCATCAGCTCCAGCCAGAGCCGATACCTCTAAGACTCTGTCTTCAAAGTCGGCTCCGGCTGGAGCCGACGCGTCTACGGCTCCATCAGCTCCATCAACCCTGATGACCTTCACACGCAAGAGGTCCAGATCTCCATCTCTGGAGTCTATACATTCGGTTCCGAGGTCACCATTACTCTCGGAGCGGAGCCATCGGAGCCATTCCTCTCGGTCTTCCAGGCTTTCTGATCATGACCTTGAGAGGGTGGTAAGTAGACTACTAAAGTCTCAGGCACTGGCCCAATTGCTTCACAGCCCATCTCATCAGACAGCGGCTACATCCATACAACATACTATTCCTCCTTCGACTCTATCCCAGTGTTCGGAGCTGGAGCTCCTCGGAGCCGTGACCATTTTGATGTCTGAGCTGATACCTCCCCTTTTGGCTCTGTCATCTGCTCCGATCTCATCCATGGTGCCATCCTTGGAGGGATCCGGGCGCTTGGACTCTCTCGCCGGCTCCGACGGGTGAATGGCATCGGACCCTTGTCCGACCCCCGTTCTCCCTCTCGGAGCACGGTGTTGGTGAGTTCGGCCCCGACATCGGCTTCGGAGCCATCCCTGTCGGTGCCGGCTGGGGTTCCTAGCTCTTCGGAGCAGGAGCTCTCTAGCCTGCCTGACAGGGGCGCCTTCGAGGTCATGAGGAGCGTATTGGCCCCAGTGCCTGCTCTACGGTCAGCTCCATCAGCTCCTCCCACTGTAGTTACTTTCCTGGAAGACACTATTCCTAGTCACCATTACGTCTGCTAGGAGAGTATCTGAACTTCATGCCCTCTGCATTCGCCCTCCTTATTTAGTGTTCCACAAAGACAGGGTTTCTCTAAGAACTAACCCGTCTTTTTTACCCAAGGTGGCTTCTCAGACAAATTTAAATCAATCTATTGATCTTCCAGTTTTGTTTCCTAATTATTCAAACAGGGCGGAGCAAAAACTACATTGTCTGGACGTTCATCGTCAGCTCCGCTTCTATCTGGACAGAACTAAACAATTCAGGAAATCTGATCAACTATTTTTATCTTATGCTGAGAGTAAAAAGGGTCTTCTGGTATCTAAAGTAACCCTGTCTAGGTGGCTGTCTTCTGTGATTACCTGTATTTATCAACTCAGAGGTAAAGAATTGCCTTCTAGGCCAAGAGCCCATTCAATCAGAGCATTGGCTACATCTACAGCCTTTCAAGCTAGATTACCAATAGACACTATCTGTCGGCTTCCACATGGGCCTCTCCTCATACTTTCGTTACACATTACAAATTGGACATGGCCTCCAGAAACAGGGCAAATTTTGGTTCCACCGTTCTCAAGAGTCTGTTCCAATGAGCCACCCAGGATGAAGGTGCTAGGGACGCGGTCCCATCCAGCAATAATAAAGGCGAGATTGACAACTTAACATTGAGAAGTTATGTACCTACCATAACGTTCCATGTTAGTTGTCTTTTCTCGCCTTCTTTCTTGCGTCCCGCCCACCATCCCCCTAGCCTGGACAGACCGAGAGGTTTTTCCCCTTCTTACAGGGGACCTTATCTTGCACTATTCCTAGCTCAGACAGTTGGTCCTTGGGTAGATACAGCTTCAGGTAGTGATAATTTGGAAGTTCTTCTTTCTCCTCCTCCACCTCAGAGGGGAGACTGAATTGGCTATGGTTTCTTAGCTACCAAACGAGATCTGGGTAGTTACCGCCTAGCATCATGGGATATAGAGTTGCCTCGAGCCGGCAAAATTAGTTCTCGAGCTTTAGTATAGGCCGAGTCGGAGCCGAGGTTCGGCTCCGAACCCATCCAGCAAGAAAGAAGGCGAGAGAAGACAACTAACATGGAACGTTATGGTAGGTACATAACTTTTCATTATCATCACAATCCTATTCATCCAGACTTCAGATGTTTCTTAAAGTTTTATGTGTCTGGATCACATTATCAGTTCTAAGGTTGTTCACAAAGTGCCAAGCTACATTTATAGCTCATTGCAGGCTATTGGGTATCCATGTTTTTCCATACTTAGATGACTTGGTTATCTTTGTAGAGTATTTTTCAAAGTGTCAGGAATATCTAATTTTGGTGAGAAATTTCCTATGTAGGCTGGAATTCTAAGAGAACATTCAAACATAATTTTTGACTCCATCGCACAACAGGATTGTGTTTCTGGAGTATCTGCTAGACACCTCAGTATAAAGAGAAAAACATAGCTCTATATTTAGATCTATTCCAGGGGTTTTCCACTCAAGACTTTGGTCACTGTGAGGGAGTACCTTAGGATTCTGCTTTTCTTGTTGTCCATTATTCTCATGATACTTCTGGCAAAACTCCACACGAGAAAGATAAAATGGTGTCTGATGTCTCTGTGGTCTCAGCACCAACACCCATTATCTTTTCAGATTTCAGTTCTGGGATTTGTGAGAAGAGAAATCAGTTGGTGAGACATCAAGTATCCCTGAATCCAGGTCTCCCCTTCTCCTCTCTTGTCTCAAAGCACTCAGTCACCATAGACACATCAAACTTTGCTTGGGGAGCAGTGTCAAAGGGCATCAAAGTACAGAGTATCTGAGATAACAAAGACAGACACAAGCACATAAACATACAAGAGCTGCTGGCCCTTATCAAGGCACTCAGTTCTCTCTCTGAATCACCTTTGGTCCCCAAGACAACTTCAAGTTATTAAAGACAATACTGCGGTGATGTGGTACCTAATCAAACAAGGGGGGAAATGGGTCTTACTCATATGCAGACAAGCTATGTTAGCATGGGATGGAGCTTTACAGCACAATATCAATCTACAGCCTTTCTACATTTTGTCAGAACAAAATTGTGTGGCAGACAAGCTGACAAAGGCAGACCTTCACAAATGGAAACTAGATTGAGGGTCTTCCAAGATATGATCCATCAATGGGGAGATGTTCATCATTTTTGTCACTGCTATAACATCTAGTTAGCTTCCAAAGCTTCAGGGAACCTTCTACAAACCCAAACTGTCAGGCAACGTGAGCTGTGTTGACTGGAAGACAAGTTTGAGCACGAAGCCGTTTAGAGCTAAAGCCGAAGAATACGCTCATTTGAGGATCGATAGTCTGCTTATGCTGTTCTTTTGCTGGCCAGATAAGTTCTCTTTGGGAAAAAAAACTTCCACTTTCTTATTTGTGTTGCTGTTTTATCACTTTTCTCTTCAGGTAGTTATTTAAAGCTGTGAGTGTTGTGTTTAAATGGACTGTCATGAGACTGTAATGTACTTTTAAATGAAGAGCTTGTTTTTCCTGTCAGTTTAAAAGTGATGTAACGTAAGTGAAAACATTTTGTTCTGTGGATAAATTATTTATTTTACTTTTGTGGGGGGTGGCATAGTGTTTAAAGCATTTTTTACTGTATTTGTCTATCAAAAAATAACCTTTGTGGACTGGCATTGTTTACCGTTGCTGCTTGTCTTCCCTGGGAAAGATTTACCACATTTGGCTTGTTCATAGAACAGACTACTGGTTCCATGGTCGGTCCTATTTCTAGCCACAAAAAGAAAAAAAATGAAGGAACAGCCTTTGCCACCACATCAGGCTAGCAATTTGCCTCAGCTGCAGTTTGGTAACTCTGCTGTGGCCACTTGTTGTACCTCAGACCACTCATCTTTATCTCGGATTCCTCTGGTGTAGTACCTACAGCCACTATGGACCAGAGGTTAACTATGTCCTCTGCAGCTCTTGCGGTCCATTCAGTGGGCAAGGGAGAGCCCACTCATGTCAGTCCTGGAAAAGAGAAGAGGGGTGGTTTCCCTGTTGTGTCAGGATGCTGTACCCATCCCTGAGGAAGCTGCTGCTGCCATTAGTGACACGGCTGGCACGATTTTTCCTATCAAAAAGAAACAAAAAACAAGCATGTATGTACTCTTCCTCACATTTCTTTGGATAAGAGTAGTTTACTGGTTCTGGCTTAGGATTTAATTCAGGTTATTGATCCTTTTTGTAAAAAAGTTTCTGGTTAATGAAAGAGGGATATCTCTTTTTTCCTAAAGGGATTCAAGATTCTGAATCTGGATAGGAAGATGCAGGTATGGATGTGTCATCTTTGTCACAGATTTCTGATTCAGACTCAAAGGAGAGATCAGTTTCTGATTCTCCCTGTGGTGGTTTCTCTTTCTTTGAGACTATTGCTAGAATGTGCCAGTATATTCAGAGAGAGAAGACAGAAGTTTCTCAGTCCCTCAGAAAATAATCCTACACCAATTCCTCCTGTTCTGTCTGCTTTAGAGAATGTGTGTGTGTGTGTGTGTGTGTGTGTGTGTGTGTGTGTGTGTGTGTGTGTGTCTTACTGTCCGCAATTTTCCTGATAGTCAACCAGCTGTCCCTAAAAGTCAGATAGAATGTATCAAGTTCCTCAGTCTTTTAAATGTGATACACTTTCCCCGAACCTGACCCAGCAGCTGTAGCTCTAGTTGATCCTACTGCTGCTAAGCACGTAGTTAATTCAAATCCTACTCTTTCTGATCAGGATGGGAAAATTATTTATAACTATGGAGAAAAAGCTGCATACTTCTGCAACTTTGATTTTCAGAATTTTGAACTGTCAGGCTCATATGTTAAAGCATGTTCTGACTACTTGTGAAATTATGAGGAACATTTTGTGTGCAATTTCTTCTTGTGAGGAAAACTCTTGTGAGGAATTGGGAACTTGCCCCATCTGAAGACCAAGAATCCTATTTTATCTAACACTAGGGGGCTAAGAATAGAGCTAAACCTCTCCCTGAGCTTCACTCCCTCAAGGAAACAAGAAAGTACGTTTACCAGAACACTGTGTGTACTTAATAGACTTGCCTAAACATATATCTGGAAGTAAATTGCAGGTTAGCGTACACTCCCTAGCCAGGACAGCCAGCAGCCAAAAGCCATCTATTCTCCTACCTACCATACCCTTCCCTCTCATTACCTCTGTATATTTTCCTATTACTTCTTACCCTGCTAGCCCCTACGAGTAGCCAAGATTGCAATATATCATATTGACCAGTAGGTGGCACCCTCTTCCCATGACTAATCTTGAACACATATCTTACTATCTTATCATATAACTCTCTGGTAGTCCAGCTTTTCCTACACTTATCTCTCCTGCTGTCCCACTCTATTCATTCTACTTTACTTTGCTTATTTCTCTACCAACCCTCCCAACCATCTCTCCCAAACTTACCTTAGCAGTCAGCACTCTACTGATTGTTCTTCTAGGGTTTAATCCTTCACTGGCTCTACCCGCTCCGTTCGCCCTGTGGGCTCACTCTGCTCCCCTACCCTGCCCCAAATCCCACATCCCCAGTACTTCTACATTTATCCTCCCTAGACCACACCCTCATTAGCACACTCCCTCACAGATCCCACCTCCTTAAAGTGATATAACCCATTACCATTTGTGTTATACACAAACCTCAACTGGAACATTCTCTCTTTACTAAGCTATAACTACTACCTCATTATGCTACCTTCATCAAGCTCACCATTCCCAAAGGTGCTTCTCTTAATACTACTCTTACCTTTCCTTTCTATACCTTACTTACTTGCATTCTATGAATACCGTAACTGCCTAGGATTTTATAACTCCATAAGGCAAACCTCTATACCAACACTTGAAGTCCCTCTTAGCAATACATATACACCTAGCACAGCTACCTACCTACCAGCTAAGTGTCATAGACTGACCCACATTAAATTCTATAGTCCAAGAACTAGGAAATTCCAGGAACTTACATGTAGGCTCTTAAAACTTTCTATAAGAGTAAAATTTCACCCCTTTATAGATGGTGATATCCACCCAAACCTTGGACCAACCACTACCACAACTTCATTGCCCCACACCCCAATTCTTGCTAATACACAATTGCTAGACAGACCCTCTAACTCACTCTTGATAGCTCATCTTAACATACGAAGCATAAACAATAAAGTCGCACACCTACATGCACTCATAGATGTACATTAATTTGACATCCTATGTCTTACTGAAACATGGCTCAAGAACTCAACACAAGATAATGAGATTATTCCACCTGGCTATAATATCCTGAGGTTAGACCGTAAAGCTAAGAAGGGTGGGGGAGTAGCTATTCTATACAAAACTGGATTACAGGTGACACCTATAGATTCTCAACCTCCACTTATAAATAAGGCTGAAATCCTTATTTCCAAATTACAACTTAATAAACATAAATCCATCTACATCATCTGTGTTTATCTTCCCCAGGTAATAACTCCAGCACCCTAGTTGATATCCTCAGTTGGCTATCTAATACCTACCCACTGGAAACCATAGTACTTGGTGACTTCAATATCAGTTGGAAGAGCTGTTCCTCAGAACAGCCACGTATTCATATTAACCTATATGGTTTTACCCAAACCATTACATTCCATATTAGGACCAATAAACTCAATGGCAAAGAAAGCACCTTAGATTGGATTCTCATAAACAGTCACCACCAAACTTACAAAGTAGGAACCCTCCCCGAAGATGTAAGTGACCATTCACTGACCTTTATAATCAGATATAAAAGTGACATTCCAAACACAACAACCTACAGGACAATAAGAACCAAAAATAATTTTAACCCCAATAGCTTTCAAAATGAACTCTTGGCATGTGATTGGTCACCCCTAAATAACATACCTCTAGATGAAGCAGTACAATACTTTAATTCAAAATTCTTAACTATTTTAGACTACCATGTCCCAACACGTACAATTAGAGCCAAGACTAAACCAGCCCCATGGCTCTCAAAAACTACCAAACAAAAAATCCTCCTTAGAAACAAATTATGGGCAAATTGGCGTTCAACTAAAATCCCTGTTCATCAATTAAAGTTTAGACAGCTTAGAAATTAAACAAAAAAGCCATATTTTTAGACAAAATTAATTTTTACTTTGAGCTCCAACAAACACACCAAAATAAACCACAAAGATTCTGGTCAGGCATTAATAAACTCTTACACCCTGGTCATTCAGTCACACCCATCCCTTTAGGCTCTGATCACAATAACCCTACTCAAATAGCCAATACCTTTAACACTTTTTTCACAGAGACTATTCAATCTCTTGCTAATCAGCTATCCCCTGATACATCATCATCAACCACCTCCATCACCAATGTACCCCCTTCATTTCACTTTCAACCTGTTCTTACATCCCTTGTCTGTACACACTTACATAAGCTTAAACCTACCACCCTCTCTGCAGACCTATTACCTGCAGAATACCTGCAGAAAGCTGAAAAAGCCATAGCCTTCCCAGTATCCATCCTGATTAACAGAACTATTACAGAAGGAACTATCCCATCAATCTGCAAAATCTCTAACATTATCCCTTTGCATAAGGGAGGCAACTTGAATGAATTATCAAATTATAGACCTATAGCCATATTGCCACCACTGGCTAAGATCATGGAGAAATGCATTCATAAACAGCTGTTAAACCACCTAATAGAAAACAATTTACTAGCCAACTGCCAACATGGTTTTAGACCATTTCATAGCACCACCTCTGCTCTTTTATCGTTCACAGATTGTATTAATAGGAATCATAACAAAGACACGTTATCCTCAGCCCTCTTTATTGATCTTTCAAAAGCCTTCGACATGGTTAACCACCACTTACTCATTAATAAACCTGTCTCTAGACACACTAACTATTCAATGGTTCCAATCATACTTAGACAACAGGCAGCAGGTGGTCCTATGGGAGAACAACCTATCCTCCCACCTCCCAATTGCCCTTGGGGTCCCTCAAGACTCCATATTAGGCCCTCTCCTATTCTCTGTTTTTATAAATGACCTATACTCTGTTATATCTCAAGCTATTTATATCCAGTATGCAGACAATTCCACACTAATATGCTCTGCCACCTTACCATCTGTCTTACAGTCCATAACCCAAAATGTGTTTAATATAGTCGAAAAATGGCTTCTGCATCAATGCCTCATTCTGAATCCCAAAAAAACAAAACTGCTACTATTCACTCCCACACGTCGGGCCTCCCCACTTACTTTTACTGTCACATCAAGCAATGGCATTATTATATCTCCTGATTGTGCTACTAAACTTCTTGGGGTTCTTATTGACAACAACCTTACCTTTGATTCCCATATTAATAGTACTATAAAAACAGTCAACAAAAAACTAGGATCCCTATATAGGATTAAATCCTTTTTGTCACCACTAGCCAGGACCACCATTGCCCGTACCCACTTAATCTCTACCCTCCTCTATGCCTCACCTATATATATAAAACTATGTAGAAACAACATCAACAAGCTAGCAATCTCCAATAATAATATTGCCAGATTTGCAACTGGATCTGCCTTCAGAGCCCACCATTGTGATAATCTTAAACAGCTAGGATGGCTAGAACTGCCAAATATAATACTATTTAACCAGTTAACAGTTGCCCACAAGATCCTCTACCAACCTACTAACACACCAATACTTACTAACCTAATCACCCCCTATAACAACCTCAAGACCCTTTGCTTATCAAATGAACTACTTGCACAAATAGGTAAAGCTAACAACTTGGATGGTGACTCCTTGTTTGCCAACACAGTTGGAAAAATCTGGAACTCCCTCCCAAAAGACCTATCCACCATTACCTGTACAGCATTATTTAAAAGCAAATTGAAGCCATACCTTAAATCACAGTGGTTATGCCCTTGTTCTAACCCAGACTAACTACCCCTAATTTCTTAAAGCATTATTGCCATTACTGTACAAACTAGTTACTTCTCTGTTAACTTCTAAGAGAGTGTATAACCTAGTTGCTTTTTTTTCAGTCAAATAAAATGCAAGTATTTTCTTCCACTAAATTGTTAGCAAATTATTTGCATGGCTAACCATAGCTGAAATATATCATGATTCTGTTTACAGAAATGTAACAAAATATAATGTATAGGATGATTATCTGTACATTTAACTGTATTTGTAAATGTCTCATATTATATATGCCTACAAGATCTTGAACTACCCTGACAAAACACCATCTATTAACTAACTACTAACCAAGTACATCTCAAATCGCCCCCTACGCTCATCTGAAAAAACTCTCCTTTGTATCTCTAAAGCCAATAACTCTGCAGGAAAGGCCCTGTTCTCCCACAACATAGCCAGAAACTGGAACAACCTCCCCACTTCTTTAACCTCTGCTCCTTCGCTCACCATATTCAAAAATTCTCTCAAAGAGTACCTAATGAATAAATGGTTATGCCCCTGCATCACATAACAATCCACATTTTCAATCTATATGCTGTAAGCATCAGGAATCTAATGCAAACCTAGAATTGTAATAAGTTGTTTCTCTACATCCTCTTTCAAGACTTGTTATTATGTTATCTCAGTATAATATCTCAGTCTCTTACTCTGTAATGCATAACATTTAACTGTATGTTGTTTCTCCATGCTCTACTTTTGACTTGTTAAATCAAGACAATACCTTAGTACGCTGTAATGTTTTCCTGCTCTTCATTTAAATCTATGTATCTGTATGTAATATGTAAATGTTTTATCATGTCAGTTTCTATGATAACTTGATGGCGCTTTTCTCCCCGGGCCTCCGCTGTAAATGGACATGTGTCCAGTCGGACTATCCCGGCTAACAAATGTAAAATAAAAATAAAATAAATAAATAAAAATAAATATATGATAGTGTGTTTTTTTTGTTTTGTTGGAGCTTTTCTCCCCGGGCCTCCACTAAAAATGGACATATATCCAGTTGGACTAGCCCAGTCAACAAATGTAAAATAAAATAAATAAATAAATAAATAAAACCCCCCCGTTTTAAATAACTTAGTTTCTTATATTGTGCAGGTCACTACTCATTGTTTACGGTGTGTGTATGACTGTTGACACTTCTCCCAGGGCTTTGGCCACTGACACTGTTTTCAGGAGGTCTGCATGGCTGCATTCTTGAACCTCCCAGATAATGTTAAAAATGGATTCACCCTTTGGCAGAGATTTCATGTTTGGCTCCACTGCTGCAGAGGTTGTCAAAAAGTGTAATGGAAGTGGCAATCTGATCCAGGAATCTCTAAGATTTTCAGCTCTCCTCTTCCAAATTTTATAAAGGATTTTCTATCACCTCATTGAGTTTTGGCAAAAAGCAGAATAATCAGTCTCAACAAAACATATGTAAACAGATGTTTAAGAAATGGTAAGGGGGTTCAAAAAAGTTTCAAACCTCCCAAAACCAAGGGTGGTCCAACAGTCTGAATGACTGTTCAAGGGACCTTGTGATCCGCTGCCATTCTGGCCTCTTTTTTCTTCCAGAAAGTCTGAATTTCCATTTTCTCTTTGGCAATAGATAGATTCAAACAAACAGGTTCTGAAAATTATTCATCAAGGTTACAGATGGCAGTGGGAAGAAATTCCTCTTTTCCACAGGGCCATTCCTCATCCTCCAGATCAGACTCTTTTGTTTCTTATTGTTCGTCATATGCTTTTCCAAGGAGTGATAGAACCAGTTCTTCCTTCCTAGATGGGGAAGGGCTTTTATTCACTGATATTCCTAGTCCGAAAGAAAGAAAAAAAAATTCTTGGACACCAGTTCTGGTTTTTTCTTTGCTAAACCTGTTTGTGATAGTGCCCAAATTTAAAAACATGTCACTTTACAACATGTTACCTCTTCTTCTGCTTTCTAGTTTCCTGGTAACACTAGACTGAAAAGATGCTTATCATCACATCCCTATTCATCCGAACTTCAGATGTTTCTTAGAACTTTGTGTTTCTTGATCACATTATCAGTTCTCTTCCTTACCCTTTTTACTATCCACTACACCAAGAACGTTCACAAAGTGTATAGCTGCAGTTATAGCTCATTGCAGGCTACAGGGTATCCATGTTTTTGCAAATTTAGAAGACCTGATTATTTTTTTGCAGACATTTTTTCAAAGTGTCACAGGAATGTCTCTCTTGGGTGAGGGATTTCTTACACAAGCTGGGATTCCAGAAGAAATTTCAGAAGTCTTTCTTGACTTCTTCCCAAAGGGTTGTGTTCCTAGGATGTCAAGTAGACACCTCAGTTCAAAGAGCATTTCTTCCACAGGAAAAATAGGTCTATATCTTGACCTGTTTCTAAAGTTTTCCGCTCTAATCAGATCAGGTTAGAAAGGATTTAGAAGCGAGATTGGATAAGCAATTCACAAAGAAACAATGGAGGGATATGTGTATATCTCCCAAATATGCAACAGTCTAAAAGATTTTGAATCTTTATTTGGAAGTGTTTACATGGGTATTTTTATATTCCAAGTAGACTCCAAAGAATTTATCCTCAGGTAGACAGCAAATATTGGAAGTATGATGGGGAAGAAAGAGGTAATTGGGAATATATTTTCTGAGAGTGTAATGAGTTGGAAGACTTTAAAGATTCCCTGCAGACTACTCTGTCAGAGATACTGGGTGTGCAAATTGGTGTAGCTAAGGAAATGATTTTTGAGCTATGATACAAAATTGGAATTGCCTAGACATAGTAAGGCCTTGCTGAGTCTAATTATGGTGGCTGACAAAAAAGTAGCTACTAAAAATTGGAAATCAATGTCTAAACCAACTGTATGAAAAGTAGTGAATATAGTAACATAGATGAAACAACTGAAATTGAGATCTTTAGAAAAGGGTAGGAGCAAATTACATAGAAAAAAATGGGAATTGTGGGAACAATACATGTAGAAGAGGAACAAGGTTTAAAAGAAGGCAGGGTTTGAATGAGCTATCTTATATTTGACTGACAATGACTGGATAGATTATAAGTGACGTATAATGTGTGCATATAAAATTATGTCAATATGGTTTGTTTTCATTTATATGAATGTATGATTGCCTATATCATATGTGATAATTTAATAAAGATGTTTCTTGTTTAAAAAAAAAAGTTTTCCACTCAGACTTCAGTCACTACAAAGGACTACCTCAGATTTTGGGTCTCATGGCTTCTGTGATACCCCTGGCAAGACTTCACATGAGAAAGCTACAGTGATACCCAAAATCTCTTTGGTCCCAGCCCCAGCACCCTTTATCTTTTCAAATCCCAGTGCTAGAGATTGTCAGAAGAGAAATCTTTTGGTGGAGACAACAAATATCCTTAAACCCGAGTCTCCCCTTCTCCCTCCCTGCATCAAAGCAGTCAGCACAGATGCCTCTGACTTTACCCTGGGGCGAAGTTTCAGGAGGGATAAAAATGTAGGAGGTGTGAGACACCAAGGAGAGATGCAAGCACATAAATATCAAGGAGATGCTTGCCTTGAACAAGGCATTCAACTCTCTGAACCGTCTTGGTCCCTAAGACCTCTTCATGTGGTTCCAGAGAATACCACAGTTATGTGGTACATCAACAAGCAAGGAGGAACCAGGTCATATCCCCCTTTGCAGAATAACCATGTTAGCTTGAGATATAGCTTCACAGCACAGTCTGTCTCTACAGGCATCATACATTCCGTCAGAATAAAATTGTGTGGAAGGCAAGCTGAGCAGCACCAGAGCAGACCCTCATGAATGAAAACTAGATTGGGGGTCTTTCAAGATTTAATCCATCTATGGGGAGTTCATCAAGTAGACCTCTTTGCCTCCTCTCTGAACAATCAACTGGCAAGATTCTGTTCCAGGACTCCATGCAAAAAGGCCTGGAAGACAGCTGTATTTTCTTTTCCTTGGACAGGTATGTTCCTGTATACTTTTTCATGCTTTCCACTGATATCCACGGTACCTCTGACGATTCAGGGGGAATCCCCTAAGATCATTGTGGTGACTTCCTTCTGGTGGGGCAACCATGGTTCTCCCGTCTATTGGAATTGGCCAGAGGCAATTACCACAAGCTTCCTCATGGATTGGATCTGCACACACAAGAACAGAGGTGTCTGATGCATCCCAACCCCAAACAATGTCATCTGACTGCCAGAATGATAGGGTTTTAATACCTTTTAGGCTCCTCTTTACTGAAGATGTGCAGCAGGTACTGATGGAGTCAAAAAAGCCTGCTAATAGAAACTCATATATTAGTAAACGATGGAAAAAAGTTTTCTAGTTGGTACCAGCAACATAATCAGCACCCATTCATGGCTAGTGTTTCTTTGGTTTTACAATATTTATGTGAGTTACTTTCCTATGGCCTGTCAAATATCTGTAGCAAGGTTCATGTGTCAGACATTTCGGTATGTCTGCCCATGGATCCTCCTCTTCAGAGTATTCCCATGTGAAAAAATTTTTGAAAGGGGTATTGCATAAGAGTCCTCCAAGAAAAATGTTGACTACTTCTTGGCATCTTAACTTTGTTTTACAGACGCTAACACTTGCTCCAGTTGTCTGCGGTGGTGGTGCTGCGGTAGCGTTGTCGCCTCACAGTTAGACGTTGCCCGTTCGAGTCTCAGTTAGAGCATCTTCTGTGTGGCGACATGCGTGAATGGTGTTCCTTCGTTGAAGGTTGTGCATTAGGCCCGGCAAGCCAGCACGTAAAACTCTACTGCCAATCATTAGCGGACCGGAGTTCCGTTGTAGCGACCCCTAACCGGGAAAAGCCAAAAGACATAAACAAACAAACACTTGCTCCAGTTGAACCAGGTCAGTTTTCTGAATTGAGGTTCTTAGAAGTTCATAGGTTCATAGGTAAGTACTAGGTTAGTTGCCATTGTGGGCCATTTTAAACCTAGCCAGTTTCCCGTGGTGGGAATCAAACTCTCTACCTCTTGTCTGTGAGGTAAAAATTTTAACCGTTATTCCAACTCCCAACCCCCTTAACATGGAAAATAGTTTTACTGGTTGCTCTGTCGCTCTGACCTCTACAAGAAGGGTATCTGAGTTGCAAGCTCTTCTTGTGGGTCAACCTTCACTTTTCCACAGAGACAGTTTCCTTGAAAACTAATCCTTCTTTTATGCCTAAAGTGGTGTCTGAGTTTATTTTAAGTTAAACTATTCATCTCTGTGTTCTTCCCTGAACCCCAAAATGAGGGAGAAAGGACACTTCATATAATGGATGTCCACAGACAACTCAGGTACTGTCTTGATAGAACAGGACTACCTGATTTGAAGTGATATTTTACAGCAACTTAGTTAACCTCTTATACATAACATAAACAGAAAACTACAATTTAGAGTGGGAGGGGGTGATGATGAAGCAGGGTGGTAATTCTAGAAATATAAAAAGAATGATGTTTTGGATGCAGATCCTTAAAGAAAATAAAAACAGTCACAGAATATTTTTTTTATAAAGTAGCAGAAAGCATTCTAAGTACTAAGTCAACATGGGAATGGAGAAATCTCGACTGAAGAAACTCCAGCTGTACTCGGTTGCATACCGCCTACTCAGAGGTGATCTCTGCCTGACATACAAGGCCATGTCCAACCAAGTTAATGGACATGCTCCACCTAAAGAAAACCTTATTCCCTCGAGCCACATGCTCTAGGGATCTAAACCTCATCACAACAATAAATAGGATGTGCTGGAGGGATAGATTCCTGTCCTAGAGACTTCCCATGCTTTGGAACAAGATTCCAATCTACATTAGGCAGAGCTCCTCGCTAACACTCTTCAAAAGAAATCTTGACGAGTGGATGGGAAACAGAAAGTTTACACGGGGGATCACTTCAGTTGGTCTGCTGGACAGAAGCACAGGGAACTAGTCTAAGGGGGTAGCAAAAGCCACACATTCTGGCTAGGCTTATAAATGTCTTTGGGCAGATAGCCTAATACCTACCTATGAACCTATGAACAAATCAGTTATTCATTTCTTGGAAAGGTAGGAAGTGAACAACCTTTGTCAAAGCAGACTATTTCCAAATTGTTGTCTTAGGCTATAACCCTTTGTAATTCCTACCGCAACAAAACTATTTAAGGTAGGGTCAAGGCACATTCTACCAGGGTCTTTGCTTCACCTATGAATTTTCAAAAGAATTGGCATCTAGAAGTATTCTAGAAGGAACAACTTGATCCTCTGTATATACTTTTACAAAGCACTACAAACTAGATTCCTTCTCCAAGTCTAGGTCATGTTTTGCTAGGACCATTCTACAAGGGCTTGTGGACCCTTCTCATTCCATCTCCCAGCTGTTTTAGGCTATGATTATCTTACCATCTAGATTAGTCTGCTGCAGCAGTGACCAATATGAAGAACATAGTACATCCGTGTAAGTAAACTTACCTTAACAATGTATGTTTGAATGATCACTGCTGCAGTAGCTGGTCCCTCCCTCCATCCCCATTGTTTTTGGAATGTTTTTATGCAAAAGTGTAGATATTTTTTTGTTGTTGTTCCTAGCAATGTCCTGTTAGGGCTTAGCCTCCTTCTCTCAGATGGCATGAAAGCTCTGAAGGGCTTGGCACCCAAACCTGTATTTTTGTCACCTCAGCTCAAACTCAGTAATGGTTTGTGTATGTGGAGGGTGTCCTGAAATCTTTGCAAGATGGCCAGCTGTTGTATCTTATGCAGAATATAACTGGTATAGCTTAAACTACTGCAGCAGTGATCATCCAAACATCTACTGTTGTGGTAAGTTTATTTACACAACTGCACTTTTTCATTCTCTTAATTATAGCATGGACTTGGAGGTGACGATGAGCCGTCCTGTTGCGGCACTCCATTTCTTCAAGAGGCATGAATAGATGATGCAGGGACTAAAATTATGAAAATTAATATCTACTCTAAACTTAGCTGATTGCAAGCATTCTTAGCTTGCTTCTCCTTTGAGACAGATTATTTTAATAGGAACCAAAGGTCACCGTCTGTCTTAGGGTATACTGAATTAGTAAAAGCCTTTCATGTGTATATTTAGACAATTTGATGTGTTTTATATGTTTGCAGTAATATTTTCCTGTTTTATTTGTTTCAGTAATATGAGGGTGCTGTACATATAGACATACAATGGTAGCTTATTTCTTTGACATAGCATGCAGTGTAAGTTTTTCTTTATATCCCTCAGGGTAATTTACATTTTTGTACACACAGTAACTCACTTTGTAGTTCTCTCATGGAATATAAATGGGTATATAATGGATATACCTTCTTATAATCGTGAATACATTAAAATTATAGCTCCCCCCCACACCCTCCTATTTAATATTCTCACTCCTGGATTGCACTGCAGTGGAGAAGGGGCTATATTCCATTTTCAACCAAATGAACTTTGACCAAGTGAGCTTTCAAAGTGCAATGCCTGGTATCATTTACGACTAAGTGTAATTCAACCAAATGTATGGAATCCATATATATATATATATATATATATATATATATATATATATATATATATATATATATATATATATATACATATACATACACACACACACACACATATGTATACACACTATATATACATATACATCTTCACACCTCACTTCATCTATTTGCAGAAACCCACTGGATGCAGGCTGAACATCATGCAATTTTGAGAGGCATTCACGTGGCAGGTCACTCTGCCTTCTTCCTCTTGCGTCACAAAAGTGGGTTATCATATTAGTAAGGAAAACTATTCCTGTCCAATTTAAGGTTGGCCAGGCTAGGTAGGTATATAGTATTGAAGGGTCTGCTATAAGGGGGTGTTTAAACATATTAATATATCTCTGCCTCCTGGTGTTCCTTTCAGTGAAAAGGCATACCTCATAATGGAATGGGTTTCTTTGCAGCAGGGGTTGCTGGTCTTGCCTGAGGCTTGGAATTTAGTTATGTCCCCTTCTAAAGTATAAACAGGACCCAAGAAATTTGCTCCTGTTTTCATCTTAGCAGATTATTTAAAAGATATATGGCATTATTTGGCATGGCAAAAGTTGAAACTCTGTAAAGATTACCTGCCCAGGTTTATGTATATTACTCCTGTGTTTCAGCTTTTAGTCCAGGTTAAATACTTTTTCATAACCCAGTTTGTCCTACGGCCAATGACTGTCACCCCTATACTCATTTCAAATCATGTGTGATGAGGCTGAGTTTGTAAATCTCACATTTAAACTCTGAAAAACATTTTCTTTATTGGGGGTGCATTTGGAAATAAACCGAGGCCTGTATTTTGCAGGAAGAGGGAATTTCCCATCTTCTTAGTGACAGTATCCCTGGAGGTTAAGAAAACTTTAAAAATCATTTAGCCATTTTCTTAGGATCTTACACAGATGGCCTTACATCTAATTGTAAGTTGGCAGCCCTGCAGCTGGAACTATTTTTACTTCAGGGAGACTTTGCAAGGGATTACTTTTTATCAAGGAAAAGTAAAGAAATATTTATTCTCTCCTTTTGTAAAGATCGGGCTCAAAAACCCTTAAAAAAAGGGATTTTGATATATACTCTACTAATATAAAATATCTAGCCCTGCAACGAACTCTGCTTATTGAAGACCCTCAGACTAATAAGTTCTGTACTGCCCCTCATAATATTATGGTTGCTTTTATCACCTGTTATAATTCCTTATACTCTGAGCAATCAGAGCCATATCTTTCCTTTCCTGCCTTTGTTAATTATATGTCCTCTCTTCCACTGCCTCTCCTGAGCCAGGATGATGCATATTCACTGATTCTCCCTATTTCCTGTCAGGAAAAATCATCTGCATTGTCCCAACTGACCATGGGTGAAACACTGAGACAAAGATTTATAAATGTGCGTGTGTGTGTGTGTGTGTGTGTGCTATTTTCTGTTATACAATAATATATTGCTGCCTGCTGCACCGCTTCCTTCTTAGAAGGAAACCTTTATGGTAGTAATTCCAAACCCTGGGAAAGACTCATTTGCCCATTCCTCATATAGACCAACTTCAATTTTAAAATCATGACTATAAGTTGTTTATTACAATTCTTTCCAATAGACTGGCTAAACTCTTGCCAAAGATTATTTACTGAGATCAGACAGGTTTTATGCAAAGGAAGTTACTTTTGACAATTTAACTAAACTCTGCCTGATAGTAGAGAGGACCACCAAATCTAATGAGACCTGATTTTGACAAATTTGGACATTGAAAAAGTGTTCAGTAGAGATCGGTGAAGGCACTTGACATGGCCAGTCTGACTAATCAGATGGCTGCCTCGGCCAGGAAGAGGGAACTGCAGTTGATCATCTCAGAGGGACCCAAGGGTATTCCTCAGAATTTAATCCAGGAAGAAGTTCCAGATACCCTGACTGAAGTACATCAGAAGTCAGACCCTCTGCATTTTGTACCTCTTGATGTTCATAGAAAAAAGAAACAGAAGACTAAGCATAGCTCTTTGTACTCCTCCTGTTTCCAGAGACCCACAGAAAGGGTGGTTTGATTTTTTTCCAGGGGCTGTTTAAGGCTATCATATTCCTAAAGCTCCCTCAATTAGTTTTTTTTGCTTCTACTTCTCCCTGTCCATATAGGAAATATAGAAACTCACCTTTTGTGGATGAATCAGAAGCTGAAGTAGATTCCCTATTCTACTCTTCCCAGCTTCATTGCCCAGCTGGTTTTGAATTGGAAGAAAATGACACTGTGTTTCCTAATTTTCCCTTAGATGAACTCTGTTTTGGTAACATGGTCTTAAAGATGATGTAGCACTTACAGTGGGAAGGCAAGCAGGTGGCAGATGTCCAGAAGAGGTATTATGTCCTTGAATATATGGCAGTTCCAAAACTTTCTGGCGTGCTTCCAGCGTTAAAACCACTACAGAATACTTTAGCCACAGCTTCCCTAAATCCAATATCCCAGCTTCCTGCTCTTGAAAAAAAACAGACTAATTCTACAAAATTCCTCATTCTCATCAATGTCTCTATAAAAATCCCTCATCTGACTCAACTGTAATTTTCCTGTAGTCTGTCAAATCCACCAAGCTGCTGCCATCTTCAAACACATTGCCTAAGGACAAATATACCTGGGCTATAGCTAGATATGGAAAGAACACATGGCCTAAGGACAGAGATACTTAGGCTATGGCTAGGTATTGAAAGAAGATGTAGACTTCTGCTAAACATTCCTCCTTTGCTATCAACGACCAGACAAATGATTGGGTACCTTTTGTTTATTTCAGGAGATATTAATAAAGTTACGTCAGATATACAAGATTCAGACCATAAGACTTCTACTTTTTCTGTTCTGAATTCTCCTACACAAGTGGCTAGGCATTCCATTAAATGCAGATATGATGCAGTTGATGTATTTTCCAGAACAGCAGCTACTGGTTCTGTTTTGAGAAGATATTCCTGATTGTGGTTACAATCCCTTCCAAAGAATGTTAACTACAAACTACTGGACATTATTCTGAATAGAGAGAGTATTTGGTCCTGCTACAGCTGAGGTTTTCAAAAACATACAGAAAAGAGCTAAGATCTTCCTATCTCCTGCCCTTAAATCTCAGTGGAATTATCTCTGCAAGGCTGGCTTCTTTTGTGTAACGAGCTAACGTCCCAACAAAATTTTACAAAAGAAACATTTCAGGACAAACCAAAGCAAGACTTAGGATGAAAATCTTTCTCTCCAGACAAGCTAGCTACTTGTGGCCATTATGGTTATTGGAGATGAGGTGGTGAAGGAATTGAGCATGAATACATCTTTTGAGGATTTTAGATAGAGAGGGTAAAATGTCAATAGGTCTGTAGTTAGTGAGCTCTGTTGAGCTGCCACCCTTGTGTATAGGGATAATATGAGGGATTTTCCACAGTTTTGGGATGTATTTTTCTGTGATAGATCTGTTGATTGGAACTGATATAGGGTAGGATACAGCTTCTGCTGCTATTTTAAGTATTCTACAGGTAGGTATTCTGCTGCAATGGTGGTGGGTTTGAGTTTCTTTAGTAGTTTTTCTATAGTTTTTTGGGGTATAGGTTGAAAGGATAATAATCTACTGTTTGGATTAGGGAGATTTGAGGTAAGTAGGTAGTTGAGTTGGGGCTTTTGTTGTTAGTTAGAGACAGTATACTTTCTGTGAAGAACTTGTTAAATTCTTCTGTAGTGGTACCAGAGGGAGTTGGAATATTAGAAGGAGGATTTGGTATTTGGCCTGGGTGAAGCATGGATTTAATCATGCTGCAGAATTTTTGGGGGTTATATTGGTACTTTAGCTGTAAGTTATTGAAGTAATTTCTCTTGTCTAGGTTAATCTGATGTTTGGCTTTATTTCTAAGTTGTTAGAATGCAAATAGATGACTATGGTCTTTCCAGGAATACCATAAGTGCCACATCTTATCTCTTCCCTTTAGTAGGGTCATTGTGTCTCTGGAGAGCCACGGTGCATAGTTAGATTTACAACAAATTGTTCTTGGGAGTGCTAGCTTGTTGTTGAGAAAGGTATTATCAAAATATTCTACTGCTATATCAAGGGTATGTATTTCAGGAGGGTCCAATTACACTTTTTTAGGATCAGTATAAAGTATTGAGAGCTAAAGTTTTTCTTACTACATATTTGATGAAGCATGTTGTATTTGATGAGAGTACAATGTTGTCTTAGTAGGTAGGTAGGCATATGGTCACTAAGACTGTTCGACAGACTGCTACAGTGTTGGTAGAGGTCAGGATTATTGGTTAACATCCAATCTAGTGTAGGTTGGTTGTTTTGATTTTTTATATATCCTGGTGGGTCCCTGGATAAGTTGGGTGAACCGAAATAGGTTAATGACATTTTTAGGGGTGGATGAATTTTAGAAGGACCAGTCTACATTAAAGTCAGCCATAATGATAGTTTCATGACCTATGATGTTGGATATCGTTTATAGGATATGCTCAATAATGGGAACATTATTGACTGGTGGGATGTACATGACTGTAATAATAATGAATTTATTTCGGTTAGGTAGGAGTGGGATGAGCCATGGACGATAGTGTCCCAGAAACAAACTTCCAGGTCATGTACATGAAGAAGTTCTTGCTAGCCTACTTCAGTAGAATACTGTAGTCCTTAACAGAATATTTTGGAGAAAAGAAAAAGTAAAGGAAGAAAATGAGTCTGGACTGTGATTGAGGGAAGCAAGGTCCTGGATAGCAGCTGAAACAGTGGATTAAGTTAAAAAGGTTGGAGGGAAAGCCATTGCTGAACGGAGAGGGGGGGGGGTTCCAGTAGTGAGCTGTCCCAAATAACAGATAAGCCACTGTGTTGTAGAATAACATGAGGGTAGTAAACTCAAACTAAACATACACTGCAGTCTTCTAATTTATGAGGGTTTTGTAATACATTCTGCCCTTTTTCTTGACAGATATGCAGTCACAGATTTCTTTATGAGATGAAGCTACCACTTGTGTCTAGGTACTTTGCGGCACTCTCAATATATGCATGGATGATTCAGGGGCTGGAATACACAAAAAACACAGGGATTAAGTATTGCTGAAGTATAATAGTGATAGTGAATAAACAAAGAAAGAAATTATAGCAAACAGTTATAAATTGCAGCTAGATACCAAGAGCAACAAAAACCTTCTGTCACTTGTTTAACCACAGTCTCC
Organism: Protopterus annectens; assembly: GCF_019279795.1. Taxonomy (NCBI): domain Eukaryota; kingdom Metazoa; phylum Chordata; order Ceratodontiformes; family Protopteridae; genus Protopterus; species Protopterus annectens. The sequence goes on from NC_056737.1 coordinate 1,037,975,471, forward strand.
TGATTTTATGAGTTGGTCCCCAGATAAGTTATATAACAGGAGAACTATCTTCAGTGATGCAGCAATGTACTAAAATGAAGTATTCGCTTACAAGAGACCTCAATGAAATTTTAGTGCCTATGCACAGTCATGAATATACATGTTAGATAAAGACTCTGTTCGCTGCTTGTCTTATCAAAGTCTGCATTAGTTTAGCAATTATATCACAGAGCAGGCATTCAGAATGCTTTTCTTAGCACAGGCAAAGTAATTTGAACCTTACAGCAGTGCCTGAGATAAGTACAGCATTCCAACAGCTACCATACATAGGCACACAGCCGATAAGCTCATTAACACTCAGCCCTACGTTATTTTACAGTTAGCTACTGTTCCAGTTACAGGAGATATTCAGCTACAGACTTTTACAGATGTTAAACAGTTCTTAAAAGGTTTCCTTCACATCAGGCCACTAATAAGAGCTGTTCCCCATTCTTGGAACCTGAATTATGTTTTACAGAAACAATCGTTCCCTCCTTTTGATCCTGCTTCTTCCTCTCCCTCTCTTAAATTCCTTACTTGAAAAATAGTCTTGATCATAGCACTTACCTCAGCAAAAAGGGTTTCAGAATTGCAAGCCCTTATGGCTTCTCCTACTTTTCTTCTTTCTTCATAAAGATAGGGTAACCCTCAGAATATACACTTCATTTATGTGTACGGTAATTAACGAACTGCCTTTAAAAATCAGGCCACCAAGCTTTCCACCTTTTGTCCCTCTTCTCAGAATAAAGGTGAAATAATATTGGCACTGTTTAGATGTCAACACTTAGCTCAGATTTTACTGTGACAGAACTAAACCTGTCAGAAAGTCTGATCAGCTTTTTATTTCCTTTCATGAGAAAAGTGTGGGTTACCCAGTCTTAAAATACACAGTATCTAAATGGATCTCTTTAACCATCCACCCTTTTCTACTCCTTTCATGAAAAAGATCCCAGATCACATAAAGCCCCATTCTACCAGATCTTCTTCTTCTCCTAGGTCAGTTTTCGAAGGTCTAGATACTAGATCCATTTTAGAAGCCATTTTGTCTGCAGAGCCCATTCACATGTTTATTAAGCATTATAAAGATTGATGGTGTCTCTAGGTGTAGAGCTGGCTTCAAGGAATATTGGACACTAGCTTGATGACTTAGTCCTTCTTCCTCATTATTTAGAAAGGTTTTGGTAATCTTCTCATATCTTATTAATACTGCAACAGTGGTCAAGGAAGGACATAGTAGAGTTATGTAAGAATGTATTTTAAGAGTAGATGTCCGACTAATCATTCTTGCAGTATTAATAGCCACCCTACTTTCCCCTTCTCCTTCTTTTCTTAGGCTCAGTTGGGCATCACTTTGCTTCCCTCTTCCATTTATCATGTATAGATGTATATTTGTATATATTTCTTTATATTTGCCTCTTCTTTTTCTTTTACATCACCTAAGTCTGTGGCTTCTGGTTTGGAGCAAGAAAGCCCATTTGTCTCATTTGTACTGCATAGCTCTCACTTTCTTCGGGTTAACATCAGATGTATGATATGAGAGGAAGGGTCCCAGGCTTTGTTATGCTGGCTGGATGTTTGATATCCTTCATAGGATATTTCCCATACAGTATTAATATTGCAACAGTAATCAGTTGAGTTCTTACACAACTGTACTTTCTCTTGCAGAGTCAAGGCAAGATTCTACATTTGATATTGGTATCCCTACATCTCACAGCTTTGTGGTTTTTATTTTATTTTTTGCCCAAGTTGTGCAGATCCTTGAAGAAGCAAGAAGACTTCTTATCTAAAAGTCATATTTATCAAAATGGAGGTGGTTCTCATATTGGAGTGAAAGAAATAAATTCTTGCACTGAAGTCTAACTCCTGTACTTTCTATAATATCTTTCTGAATTTTCTCTAAGGATCTGTTTTACTTGCGTGTTATGACACGTTATCCCTTTCGGCATGCTTAACTTGGCATCCACTGTTGAGTTGTAGGGCTACTGTTGCTTATTTTCTCATAAGGTTTATCTCTTAGTGCTCTTAAGGTAGTCCTTTTAACCCCATTGAACTTGGTTTGTTTTGGAAGCCTTGACTTAAACCTCCTTTTGAGTCTGTGTATGCAGTACTTTTACAATTCTTGACTCAGAAATGTACCTTTTTGTAGTTTGTCACATCATGGTTTCAGTGTTTCAGCCTTTTATGTATTGAGAAGTCTACACAGTTTGTCATAAGGGTAGAATGGATCATTCTATGAGTCCTTCCTTCATGGTTGGAGTTGTGTCAGATATTACACTAATCCAAGAGGTTGAGCTTCCCTCTTCCTGTCCTCATCCAAAGAATTTAGTGGAATGAACAGTGCAAAAATTGAATTCTAAATGGTAGTCATTTGCTTAAATTTCTAGGATAAAGGATATTTGCAATTTTTATTACCTCTTTGTCTCTTTTGCATTCAGGAATATAGGTACTCCTGTCTGAAAATAAATAATTTCCCAGATGGATGGCTCTATGTACTGCACTCTGCCATGACTTCAGAGAAAAACATTTTCAAGGAATTACTACAGTGGACTTTACTACAGTGGCAGCTTATTTTGCCTTCTTCAGAGAGCTTAATTCTGCAGCCATTTGTGAGGCAGACGTGATGTCAGTCATATATTAATCAGCCATTTCAAGTTAGAGATAGTTTTGCTACAATAGGTGTTCTGCAAACCCACTGCCTTACTGGAATATGGATAGCAGTGCCCTGCTTCCCTCCACCTGGGAGTCTGTCAAAGCTCAGAACTCCTCCCACTTCCTGTATGTGAGGGTGAAGAACCAATCACCTGGAAGGACCAGGACAGCCCTTCACACTCACAGACAGGATCCTTTCAGTTTTCAGAGAGAGAAAAGTCTTGGATATTGCTTGTCTCGAACTGGGTGACATCAGTTGCAGAGCTCAGATAAAAAGATCCTTTTAGGTTTTGTTTCCTCAGTCTGCTTTTACTGTCAGTGCTTGAATAGTGTATTCTGCTGCTTTGACTGTTTTTTCTTATTAGAAATTTTGTACATGCTTTTGTTTTTACTTTGACTAGCACAGTAAGGTGTGTTGATTAAAATATTAATTTGGAAATTTTGACTGGAAAACATGCTGATATTGCATTTTTTTCTTTGAGGTTATGTGAGGTGATTAACTAGGATTACAGCCTTTTAAATTATTTTTTATTTAAAATTTTGTTCAGTGCAGTGTTCAGTTAAACATTTCTGACAGAAATAGTCATCAGTTTGCTATTTATTTGGAGAATAGTGTTTTGACTGTATCCATTCTTATGGGGTGACATTACAGATGATGTTTGGTCTCTGACTCATTTCCCACCTGCAATGGTGGCTATGGATAGATCCATGGCACAGGCAGTTGGTTACAGGTTGCGTACCTGGGTTATAATAATGCCAGTCTGCCAAGGATCCTCTTTTTGAAGGGGATCCAGTGTTTGAGAACTATGACCTGTCAGTGTCAGATCAGTTGATTCCTCTGATGATGAACAGAAACAAGGACCCAAATGGATGTTTACTTTTCCCTGCTTTGATCCCAGCACTGGGAGAGGTCTTCTAGAAAGCTTGTAGTTCTGCTGTGTTCATTGAGGCTTGGCCTTGCCTGGCCGCCAAGCCCTTTTGTCTGCAGACCCTGGTTCAGTGTTCCCATTGACCTTTGCTAATAAGAAGACCATATCTTTGTGCCCATTACCTCAGATTAGCTTGGCAAATGGCTAGATCCTTAGGGAAAGCAGCACTGTAACTTTTAAAGTATTAAATTACCATTGTTTTATATAGAAGTTTGTGTTGAGATAAATGTAGAGTTCAGATGAGTTTGCTGCATCATTGCATAGAAAGCAAAATGTCTATGTTAAAGATATTGTTTCCAATGTTTCTCAGGTGTCAAAACATGCCCTAAAAAGTGCCTTGGAGGGAGCTGATACTGTTTCTAGAAATGTAGCATTGTTGGTGGTGATTAAGAGGTATGCTTGGATGCAATGACAGAATTTTTCTGATGAGTTAAAAAATTAGATTAAGAATGCTCCTTTTGAGCCTGATTGTGTGTCTGGTACAGCAGCTACTTAGATCCTTAAATGCTGGAACAATCAAGGTAAATTAATGCAAGAGAATTGAAAATATTTCATACTCCCAAGTTTTCCTCATTTAAGCCGAATACGTTTTGCAGCATAACAAGCAGAAGTCCCAGCAGAAAAATATCTATGGCAATAAAAGGAAATGTCAGGAAGACAACTCTGCTACACCTAACAAAAAAGGTTCCTTTCTTTGAAAGGTTCCCTGCTTCCAACGTATGACTATGTTGAGGTATGGCACCCATCTTTATTGAGTCCTCCATTAGGATGGGTGCCTTGTCTTTCAAGTTAGCTCTCCATACGGTGGCTTGGCTGTCAGTGGCTTCCATCAGATGGATGCTAAGCATTGGTCACAGGGATTTCAGCTGAAAGTGAAAAGATCTTCCATCTCCATTCTGCAGAGTTCCCTCTCATCTCCTTGATCATACTTTGTTACTTCCCCCCATTCTTCAGAAAATGTTGCTTCCAGGGGTGATAGAACCGTTCCCTTCATCAGAAAGAATGAGAGGTTTCTTCTCTAGTATTTTCTTTGTTCTCCAAAAACAGCAGTCATATAGACCAGTGTGGAGTCTTTCCTTTTTTTAATACATTTGTCAAGATCTTCAAGTTCAAGGCACTCATCCCTGCAGAGAGTGCTTCCTCTGTTTCCAGACCACTTACATGGTGATGGATGCCTTTCTTCATATCTCCAGGGCTCATCACTTCAGGGGATATCTGAGATTTGTTGTGTCTGGTTCGTATTATCAGTTTTCTGTATTGGCCTTTAGGTTATCCACTGCAATGCAAATGTTTTCCATATGCTTTGCTCTGGTAATGGCCCACTGACAAACTGTGGGCATTCAGTCTTTTCGGTCTTTGGATGACTTACTGATCTTTGCAGAACCTCTCTCCAGGTGTGTGGAATCACTAGACTTGTCCTTCTCAGGTGCTTAATTGACTTCAACAAGAGTCTGGCTTTTCTGCCTGAAGACAAGGTCCTCTAGTACCAGATGATGTTTTTGGAATTCTCTCATGGGAATGTCACCTCATTGAGAGAATTCCTAGAACTTTTTGGATTATTGACTTCCATGATTCTTATTTTACCATTGGCCCATCTTCACATGAGAAAACTTCAGTGGTATGTTTGAAATTGTTGGACACAGCAACTTATTCCCTGGAATCCCAGTTGCCGGTGCTGCCGTTCATCAGCTGAGAATTTCAGTGGTGTACAGATCAGTTGTGTATCAATCCAGGGCTCCCCCATGCCCATATAGTCTGTCCAGACAGATTTGTCTGACTTCACATGGGAGCTATGTCAATGGAAATGCAATTGCTAGCTGCTTGTGGACCCAAGGATGCACAGAAGCATGTCAATATCTAAGAGATGGTGGCGGTATTTCATGCCTTGAAAGTCCCTCACCACCTTTAGATTCCAGGTCCTCTTCTGGTAGTTATGGACATAACTGCAACGATGTAGTACCAAAACAAACTAGGGGGTATAAGGTCTTACCCTCTGTGCTGGTTGGCAGTGATAACCTAGGAGCAGACCTTTCAGTATTCTTTGTCTCTTCATGCATCAAACATCCCTTCAGTGCAGAACATTGTGGCAGACAGACTGAGTAGATCCTGGGCAGATGAATATGAGTAGAAGCTCAAAGCAGTAGTGTTCCAAGATCTAGTCCAGATGTTGGGAATGCCTCTAATAGATCTGTTCATCTTCTTTCAAAACAGACAGCTGGAGAAATTCTGCTCCAGAGAAACGTGCAACCATGCTTGGAGGACAGATGCATTCTCATTCCTTGGGAGAGGATTGTTCCTGTAGGTGTTTCCACACTTTCCACTGATTCAAAAAGTACTTGTGAAAGTTCAGACAGAAGTGTGGTCCCCCTCTATTGACCCTGGCAGTCTTTGTTCTCTCTGTTTATTATATTGGCCAAGGGCAATTACCACAGATTTCCTCACAGGCTGGATCTGTTCAAACAGTCTCGGGGAGACTGTTTCAACCTGATTTGGAGAAACTTCTGTTGCCAGCCTGGGTGATTCTATCTTGATTCCGTTTAGCCACTTGTTTCTTGAGGATGTGCAGCAGTTATTAAAGGAAGCCAGAAATCCAGCTGTTAGAAAATCTCATGTTTTCAAATTGGTGAGGTTTTCTTGCTAACTTGCTAACTGCCAACATGGATTCAGACCTTCACATAGTACTACTACAGCCTTACTCTCCTTTACCAACTCCATTAATTGTAACCGTAACAACTACATCCTATCATCTTCAGTCTTCATAGACTTATCTAAAGCCTTCGATATGGTTAACCACAAACTTCTTCTGCATATTCTTAAATCACTCTCACTTGATCCTCCTTCCTTAACTTGGTTTACATCTTACCTAGAAAACCGTCAGCAAGCAGTTCTCTGAAAAAATACATTATCTATTCTCCTCCCCATCTCATTGGGAGTTCCTCAAGGCTCTATCCTAGGCCCCCTTTTATTTTTTATCTTTATAAATGACCTCTATCTAGCTATCCCAAACACTATCTGCATACAATATGCTGACGATTCTACTATTATCTGCTCTGCCAATACACAAACTGAACTACAGTTTATCACACAAAAAGCTTTTACTACTGTCGAGCAATGGTTCACTGATCGCTGCCTACTGCTCAACCCTAAAAAAACAAACTGCTGTTGTTCTCACCTTCCCATAGATTTACCCCTCTTAACTTCACTCTTACTTCCACTGACAACACCATTATTTTCCCAGAAACGACTACCAAACTACTAGGAATAACCATTGACATCAACCTCAGCTTTGATACGCACATCAACAATACTATCAAATTAGTTAATAAGAAAATAGGTTCCCTTTACAGAATCAAAGCTTTCCTTTCACCAGAAGCAAAGACAACCTTAGCCAGATCCCATCTAATCTCTTCTCTACTATATGCATCTGCTATATTCACTAACCTCTCCAAAAACAATATTAATAAACTAGCATAATCTTACCATAATATTGCTCAATTTGCAACATGAACCCCATTTAGAACTCACCACTGCCTGAACCTAAGAGAACTAGGTTGGCTTGAACTCCCTAACCAACTCCTATTTCAACAATTCTAAATAGCTCATACAATCCTATACCAGCCAACTAAAACACCCATACTCACTAACCTCATTTCACCTTACAATAACCTGAAGCATCTATGTTCTTCCAACAAGCTACTGATAAATATTACCAAACCTAATAATTCTGCTGGAGATAGCTTCTTTTTCAACTCTGTTGGAACAATCTGGAATAAATTACCCTCTGACATCACATCCTTGTGCTCTCTCTCACTTTTTAAAAGACAAGTGAAAAATCATCTCAACAAACATTGGCTATGCTCCTGCACCAACCCAGGTTAACTCACTCCTTCATCTTTTATCCTCTCTATCCTTACATTAACTTTATATGTATGCTTTCTGACAAAAAAAAAATAAATTTCATACATGATATTTTGTTTGCAATTTTTAAATTAATGTTCCCTACTTACTGCTTTTTTGTAAAAATTGTATTTACCAATGTCTATGTTCTGTTTCCTATATGTTTTTTATATCTGTAATTTACCCTTGGAGCTTTTCTCCCCGGGCCTCTACTGAAAATGGACATATATCCAGCTAGAGTAGCCCGGTCAACAAATGTAAAATAAAATAAAATAAAAAGTAGTGCCTAAATAGAGGCAGAAGGACCACTGTGGTTAAAATTCTCTGGTCTTTTAATATTGGTGTGAACTACTTCAGGGTGGCTTAGTGTATGCTTCCATTAAGTTGCATTTAGTGGCCATCTCTGTTTGTATGCCTTTGGATCCCTCTTTCTTTCTTTCTTTCTCTTTTTCTTTCTTTCTTTCTTCTTTTTTTTGGTAAAACAGTTCCTGAAAGGAGTAGTGCATATGAGACCCCCTAACAATCAAATTCCTCCTTTGTGGCAGCTCAACTATGTTCCTGAAAAAAATGGCCTTGCTACCTTTTTAACTGGCAGGTTGCACTGATCTTAAGTTGTTAACATGGAAAACTAATAAAAAAAAATAATTTAAACTGAACATGTTTTTTCTATTGATCTGACATCTGCAAGATGTGTTTCTGAACTGCAAGCTCTTAGGGTGGGACAAACTTAACTGATTTCCACACACTTATCCTTTTGTTAGTTTGAAAGTGGTTTCAGTCTTTACTTTCTATAAGTATTTTAATCTCCCTGTGTTCTTTCCAGAACCTAAGTATAAGGGATAGACATTAGTTTATACTTTGGATGTGCATAGGTAGCTCAGGCACTACCTTAACAGAATAAAGTCCTTTAGGAAGGCAGAAAGGACTTTTATTTCCTTTTCTGGGACAAAGAAAGTTTGATCTGTCTCTAATCAATGTGGAACAGTAGAACAGCGGGTTCATTTATTGTCGAATGTGGAGCTTTCTACATAATCTGGAGCACTTGGCTGCTCAGGTGTATGTATTTCTGCTTGAAACTGTGTTACTGATAGGGTTGTCACCTATCCATTTTTCCAGATTATCCAGAAATCCAGTTGATTGTCCAGTAATCCAGAAAACACTGTACAAACTCCAGTATTCTGTTCTAAAAAAAGCAAACAGACTATTAGGGTTTGCAGAATCTCTGCTTTTATTTAAAAAAAACATTGCTAATGCAAAGCAACTGTGTGGCAGTGTAGGAAAAGGGGATGTTTCTCCTCCCCTGATGAGCCTGTGATGTCACAAAATGGGTAGGGAGAGGGTGGGGAGAGAGGAGGAGATGGGCAGGATTAGGGAGGTGTGTGGAGGTGTGACTTTGGTCTGGTTTTGGACACAAAGAAAGTGGCAGCTTTAGTTACTGAAGCTGTCAGTTTATTCAGAGCAATCTTTAGAATAGCAGCCCCTGCATGAATAGACTTTAGTTTGCTTTTGGCACTCTTTTATTGTGAATCATTTTTGACAGGAATTTTTCATCAATTTATGATTTATTTCTTGTCTGATACTCTCTTAGTCTGTACCAATTCATTTGGACTGAAACTAGCCTTTTTTTACAAACTCAGGGGACTTTTGTGCATGTATTTTGTGCTTTGAACTGTGTTACTGAACATACTGTCATTTGTTCAGTGCAGTGTTCAGAAAAGTATCCCTACAGAAATAGTCTTTAGATTGCTATTTAGAAGGAGAATAGTGGGATTTGTCTGTCTTCTTATGGGGTGACATTACAGGTGATGTTTGGTCTCTGACTCATTTCCCACCTGCGATGGTGGCTATGGATAGATCCATGGCACAGGCAGTTGCTTACAGGTTGCGTACCTGGGTTATAATAATGCCAGTCTGCCAAGGATCCTCTTTTTGATGGGGATCCAGTGTTTGAGAACTATGACCTGTCAGTGTCAGATCAGTTGATTCCTCTGATGATGAACAGAAACAGGGACCCAAATGGATGTTTACTTTTCCCTGCTTTGATCCCAGTACTGGGAGAGGTCTTCTAGAAAGCTTGTAGTTCTGCTGTGTTCATTGAGGCTTGGCCTTGCCTGGCCACCAAGCCCTTTTGTCTGCAGATCCTGCTTCAGTGTTCCCATTGACCTTTGCTAATAAGAAGACCATGTCTTTGTGCCCATTCCCTCAGATTAGCTAGGCAAATGGCTAGAACCTTAGGGAAAGCAGCACTGTAACTTTTAAAGTATTAAATTACCATTGTTTTATATAGAAGTTTGTGTTGAGATAAATGTAGAGTTCAGATGAGTTTGCTGCATCATTGCCTAGAAAGCAAAATGTCTGTGTTGAAGATATTGTTTCCAATGTTTCTCAGGTGTCAAAACATGCCCTAAAAAGTGCCTTGGAGGGAGCTGATACTGTTTCTAGAAATGTAGCATTGTTGGTGGTGATTAAGAGGTATGCTTGGATGCAATGACTGAATTTTTCTGATGAGTTAAAAAAATTAGATTAAGAATGCTCCTTTTGAGTCTGATTGTGTGTCTGGTACAGCAGCTACTTAGATCCTTAAATGCTGGAACAATTAAGGTAAATTAATGCAAGAGAATTGAAAATATTTCATACTCCCAAGTTTTCCTCATTTAAGCAGAATACGTTTTGCAGCATAACAAGCAGAAGTCCCAGCAGAAAAATATCTATGGCAATAAAAGGAAATGTCAGGAAGACAACTCTGCTACACCTAACAAAAAAGGTTCCTTTCTTTGAAAGGTTCCCCGCTTCCAACGTATGACTATGTTGAGGTATGGCACCCATCTTTATCGAGTCCTCCATTAGGATGGGTGCCTTGTCTTTCAAGTTAGCTCTCCACATGGTGGCTTGGCTGTCAGTGGCTTCCATCAGATGGATGCTAAGCATTGGTCACAGGGATTTCAGCTGAAAGTGAAAAGATCTTCCATCTCCATTCTGCAGAGTTCCCTCTCATCTCCTTGATCATACTTTGTTACTTCCCCCCATTCTTCAGAAAATGTTGCTTCCAGGGGTGATAGAACTGTTCCCTTCTTCAGAAAGAATGAGAGGTTTCTTCTCTAGTATTTTCTTTGTTCCCCAAAAACAGCAGCCATATAGACCAGTGTGGAGTCTTTCCTTTTTGAATACATTTGTCAAGATCTTCAAGTTCAAGGCACTCATCCCTGCAGAGAGTGCTTCCTCTGTTTCCAGACCACTTTCATGGTGATGGATGCCTTTCTTCATATCTCCAGGGCTCATCACTTCAGGGGATATCTGAGATTTGTTGTTTCTGGTTCATATTATCAGTTTTCTGTATTGGCCTTTAGGTTATCCACTGCAATGCAAATGTTTTCCATATGCCTTGCTCTGGTAATGGCCCACTGACAAACTGTGGGCATTCAGTCTTTTCGGTCTTTGGATGACTTACTGATCTTTGCAGAACCTCTCTCCAGGTGTGTGGAATCACTAGACTTGTCCTTTTCAGGTGCTTAATTGACTTCAACAAGAGTCTGGCTTTTCTGCCTGAAGACAAGGTCCTCTAGTACCAGATGATGTTTTTGGAATTCTCTCATGGGAATGTCACCTCACTGAGAGAATTCCTAGAACTTTTTGGATTATTGACTTCCATGATTCTTATTTTACCATTGGCCCATCTTCACATGAGAAAACTTCAGTGGTATGTTTGAAATTGTTGGACACAGCAACTTATTCCCTGGAATCCCAGTTGCCGGTGCTGCCATTCATCAGCTGAGAATTTCAGTGGTATAGAGATCAGTTGTGTATCAATCCAGGGCTCCCCTCATGCCCATATAGCCTGTCCAGACAGATTTGTCTGACTTCACATGGGAGCTATGTCAATGGAAATGCAATGGCTAGCTGCTTGTGGACCCAAGGATGCACAGAAGCATGTCAATATCTAAGAGATGGTGGCGGTATTTCATGCCTTGAAAGTCCCTCACCACCTTTAGATTCCAGGTACTCGACATAACTGCAACGATGTAGTACCAAAACAATCTAGGGGGTATAAGGTCTTACCCTCTGTGTTGGTTGGCAGTGATAACCTAGGAGCAGACCTTTCAGTATTCTTTGTCTCTTCATGCATCAAACATCCCTTCAGTGCAGAACATTGTGGCAGACAGACTGAGTAGATCCTGGGCAGATGAATATGAGTAGAAGCTCAAAGCAGTAGTGTTCCAAGATCTAGTCCAGATGTTGGGAATGCCTCTAATAGATCTGTTCATCTTCTTTCAAAACAGACAGCTGGAGAAATTCTGCTCCAGAGAAACGTGCAACCATGCTTGGAGGACAGATGCATTCTCATTCCTTGGGAGAGGATTGTTCCTGTATGTGTTTCCACACTTTCCACTGATTCAAAAAGTACTTGTGAAAGTTCAGACAGAAGTGTGGTCCCCCTCTATTGACCCTGGCAGTCTTTGTTCTCTCTGTTTATTATATTGGCCAAGGGCAATTACCACAGATTTCCTCACAGGCTGGATCTGTTCAAACAGTCTCGGGGAGACTGTTTCAACCTGATTTGGAGAAACTTCTGTTGCCAGCCTGGGTGATTCTATCTTGATTCCGTTTAGCCACTTATTTCTTGAGGATATGCAGCAGTTATTAAAGGAAGCCAGAAATCCAGCTGTTAGAAAATCTCATTTTCAAATTGGTGAGGTTTTCTAAGTAGTGCCTAAATAGAGGCAGAGGGACCACTGTGGTTAAAATTCTCTGGTCTTTTAATATTGGTGTGAACTACTTCAGGGTGGCTTAGTGTATGCTTCCATTAAGTTGCATTTAGTGGCCATCTCTGTTTGTATGCCTTTGGATCCCTCTTTCTTTCTTTCTTTCTTTGTTCTTTTTTTGGTAAAACAGTTCCTGAAAGGAGTAGTGCATATGAGACCCCCTCACAATCAAATTCCTCCTTTGTGGCAGCTCAACTATGTTCCTGAAAAAAATGGCCTTCCTACCTTTTGAACCAGCAGATCACACTGATCTTAAGTTGTAAACATGGAAAACTAATAAAAAAAAAAAATTAAACTGAACATGTTTTTTCTATTGATCTGACATCTGCAAGATGTGTTTCTGAACTGCAAGCTCTTAGGGTGGGACAAACTTAACTGATTTCCACACGCTTATCCTTTTGTTAGTTTGAAAGTGGTTTCAGTCTTTACTTTCTATAAGTATTTTAATCTCCCTGTGTTCTTTCCAGAACCTAAGTATAAGGGATAGACATTAGTTTATACTTTGGATGTGCATAGGTAGCTTAGGAACTACCTTTACAGAATAAAGTCCTTTAGGAAGGCAGAAAGGACTTTTATTTCCTTTTCTGGGACAAAGAAAGTTTGATCTGTCTCTAAGCAATTTATTGCATGTGGGTTGCACCCTGGTATTATTTTTTGTTATACCCACCATGGCGAGGTGAATCCAGGCAATTTAACAGCACTTTTCACCAGGGCCTTTTCTTCATCAGTAGCATTTTGGAAAGGAGTGGACACTAGAAGTACTGTAGAAACAATAACTTGTTTTTCTGTCCTTATATTCGCAAAGTACTACAAACTGGATGCTTTTTCTAGATTCAGTGCGGGCTTCACAAAATCCATTCTCCAGGTATTTCTGGACCCTTATCCTTCCTCCTGCCAGGTTGGTTAAGCTTTGGGAATCTACCCGTATACCAGTAATGCAGTGTGTTTGTTAAATATAATATAGTTGTGTAAGTTCCATTTACCTCTAACAGTAGATGTTCATAGAATACACTGCCTTACTGTGACAGTACCCTCTCACCATCCCTGTTTTTGTTGGGTGTATATAGATGGTTGCTGGAGGTGCTGTTGAGTTTAGTTCAGCAACTTTTTTTGGTGTGTGTCTGTATGTGTGCGCACTTGTGCGTGTGTGTGAGCACGTGTGTGTGTGTGTGTGTGTGTGTGTGTGTGTGTGTGTGTGTGTGTGTGTGTGTGTGTGTGTGTGTGTGTGTGTGTGTGTGTGTATGGCATTTGCTCTTCCTTTAGGACCCTAGAAAACTGAAAGGGTCTTGTCTGTGAATGTGAAAGGCTATCCTGGTCCTGCCAAGTGATTGGATCCTTCATCCTCATAGACAGACAATGGGAGGAGTTCTGAGTTTTGACAGACTGCCAGGGGGAAGGCAGCAGGGTACTACTACCCATATGCCTGTAAGACAGTGTGCTGCATGAATGTCTACTTATACAGTTAAGTAGAACTTAATTGTACTTTGTCCAATATATGTTTACCAGAACTTTCACCCAAATTCTGGATACATAATTTGATATTTTACTCATTCAACAATATAACGATCACTGAAATATAGTATACCTGAGAAGTGTCCTTTTCTTCAGGTGGTGTATAACCTGCTGTTTACCTTAGATCATCTTTATTTTGCAGGAGTTCTTTATTTATATTATGACAGTCTCAATTTTACATCTTCAGCCTTTCATTTTGTATTCCGCAGCCAAAACATTTTTTCTCTTTCAGATCTGCATTGTTCCATTTTTTGTTATTTATATATATATATATATATATATATATATATATATATAGATAGATAGATATATATATAGATATATATAGATATACTGTATGTACATGCATCTATCCCATGTTGCCTCTAATGCAAAAGGTTTAAGGAATCACACATAGGATCATAGGAAGTTACTAGGCTATTGGCCCTGAGGCCCTTATAAGTCTAGCCAAGAGTTTAGCCCATGCATAGACAAATCAGCACCCGATGCTCCTGTCCAGCAGGGACACGAGTGGAATCCCAGGGATGTATTTTCTATTTCCCATCCAGTTATCCAGATTGCACTTAAAAAGGGGTAAAGAGGTACTCTGCTTGATGTGGAGAGGGAGTTTATTCCATAGATGGGGGAGTCTCTGGGACACAAATCTGTCCCGCCAGCAAGTCCTATTGATGTCACAGTCCAAGTTGAGGCCTCGTGTGCGGGTTAGTTTAGTGGAGCTTGACTTGCAGTTATGCAGCAGTCCCATCAGGGCGGGGTCTGAGATCGCCTTGTATGCCAGACTGAGGTCACCTCTGAGGATTCTGTATAAAACAGAGTAGAGGCATAAGGCTTTTAGCCTATCTCTGTATGGAAGATTTTTGAAGTTCTGGATTCTCCTGGTGAGGAACCTCTGTGGTCTGTCCAGCTGCTGAATGTGCTTTGCAAGGTACATGCCGAATGGGACATTGTACTTAATAATGGGCCTTATAAGGGAAGAATACAGGGATGTTATGACCTCCTTGTCCCTGGATGAGATACCCTTACTTATGATGTGGGCCATGTAGAAAGCTTTCCGTACAGTGGAAGCAACATGGTGGTCAAAAGTCAGGCTGTTATCAATATGGGTGCCCAAATCCCGCACGACTGACTGCATCCTTAGAACATTGTTATTAATGTGATAATTTGTGGGGACATCTCTCTCCCCAAAGGGGATGATGATGCATCTTTTTGTATTCAGCTTGAGGCCATGTTTCTGGCACCAGTCATTTGTTGGTAAGGCCTTTTTGGAGGATGTCCACGTCTATAGGGGAACCTGATGACAGCTCCCAACTTGCAGTCATCTGCAAATCTGGTCAGCCATAGCCCACTGTTTTTGGCCTGTACCTCAGAAAAGTATATCCCAAATAACAGAGGCTGCAAGACTAAACCCTGGGGTATGCCACTCGATATGGGTCTACTGCTTGAGGTGGCTTCCCCTATTTTGACTAGGTGGTTTGGGGTCTATATTATATCATCGAATGTTTAAAAAAAGCGAACGATGAATAGTCGACCCCATGTAAGCGAAAGCTTACAATCTCGAAAGCTCAGACCAGTGATTTTTATTTTTTGAAACAATACATAAAGTGGGGGGCTTTGCCCACACACAGCCCCCACTTAAATATACCAACTCCGAGATCACACTACAGTGCCAAAAATGGCAAAGAAATGGAAGCGGCCAAGTGAATTCCTTCCCTGGGAAAGAATTTGCTTAAAAGCCACTTCGCTATTTTGCCTTTTTGTTGTTTTAAGTTCGACCAAGACGCATTCGATAGAATGCATCTTCGGTCATGTAATAGGAACCCATGGTTTATGGATGTTTATTGAGTTTAGGGTCCTATCAGTGAGCCAGTTGGCTACTCATCTGGTAACATACAGATTGATGCCTAGTTGAGAGAGTTTATCTATTATACCTGAGTTGGGAATAGTGTTGAAGGCTTTGGCCAGGTCAAGGTAGGCAGTGTGCACTGTCTTCCCTTCATCCATGGCTTTGGTGACTGTCTCAAAAAAGTCAACCAAATTTAACAGATATGACCTCCCCTTGAAGAAGCCAAACTGTGTGGGATCGAGTGTTTGGAGGTTGCCAATGTCCTTGTTTATGAGGTCCATGATAATCTGTTCCATGGCCTTGCAGATCAGGCTAGTTAGGCTTATGGGTCTATAATTTCTCGGATCAGTGGACGCTCCACCTTTGTGTAAAGGGATGACAGTAGCTGTCCTCCACTCAGCTGGGACAAAACCGGTACTCAGGCTTTGGTTGAATAGGGTGCCTAATGGTGCTGCAAGTTCCTGCCTGAGTTCATGTAGGATGCAGCCTGGGATGTTATCAGGTCCCATGGAGGCTGTAGTTTTTGCCTTTGAGAGAGCAGTGATTACCTGATCCCTAGATATAAGGGGAAGGGGGCAGGTACTGGGAATGTCCTGATTTACTGATGGGGGGACAGAGGGGTGAAATTTTCACTGAATCTGTCAGCCAGCAAGTTTGATATATCTACGGCATTTGTATATGTGGTGTCCTACCATCAGTTCTGAACAGATCTGGGTGGTAGCTTTGAGATTACGGACATATGTGAAGAAGGCCTTATGATTGTCTCTAGTAGATGTAGCCAATTTGGACTCAACGCTTGCTTTGGAGGATTTCACTAGTGCTCTTATTTGCTTGTTTAGACTAAGGAGAGATTGCTTCCAATTGGGCACCTGCTCCTTCTTGGTCCTTTTCAGCAATTTTTTTCTTCTGTGATAGAGGTTATTTATTGCAGATGTCCACCAGACAGGTTTACTCTTCCTTGCGGAGGATGAATTAGTCCTGTCAGGTATTCCTGATTCCATGCATCTATATAAATGTTCGTAAAGTAATTTGGTATAGTTTTGAATACTGGTGCCAGTTCCTAGAGAGGGGGAGGAGCTGTGAAGCTGTTTATACCATCCCTCAGGAGGCTGTAATTAGCTTTGGAGAAGTTTTTTTTGATTGACCCTAGCTGGAGGGGGGTTGGGAGAGGTGAAGACTTCAAATGTGACCTCTTTATGGTCGGTGTTTACAAGGGAGGATGATACTGCAGGGATGCTGCAGTGGCTACTCATGTTGGTTAATACCAAGTCCAAGATATTATCACCTCTCGTGGGGGTATTGAATAGCTGTTCCAAAGCATTTGCTTTACAAAATTGAGGAATCTCTGGGTATTTGTGTTCTGGCAAGAGTAGTTCTTCCAGTCTATGTTTGGGTAGTTAAAGTCACCCAGGATCAGGGTAAAGGGCTGAATCTTGATAGATTTGAAGAGGTCTAGATAGGCAGTTTGGGCATCTTGGGTCAGATGTGGGGGCTGGTAGCTAGCTATTATTTGTATAGGGGTCTTGTCAATAGTTAACTGCACCTGTCTCCTGTGCATCATACCGTTTGACCAGCCTGGAGGTATGTATGTCTTTAATATATATTGAAACTCCACCTCCTTTGGCTTTACTACCCACAGTTTGGGGTCTGAATGTATGATAGGATGAGTAACCAGGTAAGGCTGGGGTGCTCTCTGCAGCTTTGAACCAGGTTTCTGTGACCACACAGATGTCAGCATTTTCCAGGGTTAGGAATGCTTGCAATGAGTGCAGTTTCATGTTTAGACTCCTAGTGTTTAGCAGCATGACCTTTAATTTGTGTTTTGTTGAAATTTTTATGTTGGTAGTTTTAACCACATCACTTTTCCTAAAAAAGGCACTATAGGAGCGGCAAGAGCCTTAACCAGAATTCTGAAGCCCAGGTGAGACATATGCAGGCCATGTCTGGCAAAACATTGTGGTCTGTCAATCATATCTTCCCAGGCTGTCGGGTACTGGATCCCCCTGGAATGACACCAGAAACTAAGCCAGTTGTTAAAGTCAATCATTTTCTGTTTGTATTCAGGCATCATTATGGGTGACGGTAGAATGATGCTTAAGGCTAGGGACATACCTGCCTGGGACACATATTCAGCAAATACAATCATGTCTCTCTTCATATAGTCCAGCGAGGTACGTCTCAAGTCATTCAGACCAACATGGACTATGACAGAGTCATAACAGTAGCTGTTGTTGAGAGACTTGAGTGAGTGTGTGATATGGCAGATTCTGGCCCCTGACATACAACCAACTGTGACTTGCTTCTTATCCAGCCTGGTGAGAGGCACATCTGTGTGTCTTACAATGGAGTCACCTATGACTAATATGTTAGGTTTATGGTTAAGCCTTAGTGGTTGTGTGAAAAAGGTGTGTGAACTATGAGTAGAATATGGTGTTGAGGGCTGTGGAGATCGAGTGTTTATTTGTCTTGGAGGTTTTTGCCTCGGAGGTGTCCTTTGTTTGGGTATGCTTTTGTTGAGGACCTCCACATATGTGGGTGTGTGTTGTGTAAGTGTGGGTGGTGTTTGAGGTGTAGTGATTGTGTTGACAGCCTCCTCAGTGCCAGATATGCTGGCTTGTGAGGGAGAGAGCTTGGACTCTAAGTTCCTAATGTAACTGCATCTCTCGCAAATTTTATTCCTAGGTGGTAGTAGTAGGTGGTTATCTGTGTACATAAGGCAGTTGCTACACTGTCTCAGGATGCCCATATCAACCAGACTGGCAGGAGAAACTGTAAGAAATTGTCCATCCATATTTTTCAGAATCTGAGAGAAAAGGCCAGGGAGAGCTAAGGGATTACCTAAAGCCCAAGTGCTTAAACCAAAACTAAGTGGCTTAGAATAACAATTTAAATAGGCTATAAACAAGCAGTAATAAATGCAACAGAAAGGATGCAACTGAACACTTTAGAGAACAAGCCGCAGCAAGTAGCAGAAAATGCAAGATGAAGTAATAGAGCAGGAGGAGGAAACACAAATACAGAAAAAGAAGCTGAATAAAGTGTTATTTTATTCAGTAAAGTGGAACGGGATAGAGGAGGAACAGAAGAAAATTCAAGGTTAAGGATCTAAGGGGTTTGACCTTCCCAAATGATCTATGTGGAAAGTCTAGCATTGCTAGATTTCTTTTGGTTTTTAATGATTTCATGTTATAAAGTACATCTTCAGATTTTCTAATCCAGATAGACCTAATGCAGTTCAATACAATTTTACTGTCTAATGTTTAACTCATTGAATTTCCCCATAGTAACCATGCATTATCAGTAATTCTATTCAGACTAAATTCCTGTACCTGTACCCCTTTCTTTTATATTTCTTGTTTAATTAATTCCAGAACCTATTTATTCTATTTCATTGCAAAAATACACATTTCATGGCCCCCTCCATGCATTTCTACTCTAGAACATTCTTTCTCATACTCATTTGCATTAAATTAAACTAGCACTAAATAAAATCCTCCAACCCCAAAATATCATTTACTCTTTGTTTTCTACTTGATGTGTTTTTTTCTTTTGTTTGTTTATATCCTTCCATGGCTCAATTATATTTTTTTCATAAAATGATTGCATAATTGTAATCTATCAATCCTTTAATTTATTACATTCAGTTTCTGTCTGATTTTTTTTTTATTATAATCAATGTACTCATGGTACCTCATTAAATTTCCTCAAGTCAGTATGAATACTGCCTCATGTCTGTACTGAAAGTAGACCTGTGTGTAGGTCAACAAAAAGTTAATAAAATAGTACAAAAATAAATGAATGAATGAAATTAAGTAGTCAGTCCTACTACACTGTGTCGATATATGAATTTGCTGACTAATGAGGCAGACCTTTGATGGGTATGTGGATTAGTATTTTGCCACCTAAGGATCCCAAGGGCAAGACAGCAAAGTATGACAACCAAGTGCCCAAGTTTTGAATAAAGCCTGACAACATTGTCTTGCCTGTCTTACCTAACCAGTATAGTAAGGTAGATTACTCTTTGGCTTCAAAAAGGTTTGAATTGCAGGAGTGCAAAACATATTTACTCACTCTTTAATAGGTTTGTTAACACCAGTTATGCAGTGTGGCTTGTTCAGAACATTACAATGAATGATGACTTCCTGGGAGCCAATTTTCTTGTGTACTATAATGTTGGAGAGATGGAACAACGGATGACCTGCAACGTCTGTCATCTATAACTTCTTGCTGAATTTATAATGATATTTTTGTTCAGCTTATTCTCTGGAATGTTTGTTGCGTCACATTCAGATTGAGACATTGTCATTGTATCACAAATGTATGCCCCCTGAAAAGACTGAATATCCATCAAGCTCTGTGAGGACAGGGGCACTTCTGTCTTCTCCTGTTGTGGTGAGCACACATGATCAGTACAATTTGTAATATTGTTTTCAAACTATTCTAGGACTGAGTTCTTTATCTGTAACAAAGAGAATATATAATTTATTGCCATACTGATAATGAACAATTTAGGAAAGCAAGACATGGATTAGTGTTTTAACCTCTGTGGGTTTGTTTTATTTAGATGGCTTGGCATGGAGAGGTTCCTGCACTACCCGTATTTGGAGATGGAACAAATTTTATTCCAATGATTCACATATTTGATTTAGCTGCGTGAGTACATTATTTATTTCTGTTTTAATATTTTTAATATAAACATATTTGTAATTTTAAATAAGTTTATAATACTGCATATTATTTTTGTTCTAGAGTGAAGCATGGGACTGTAAAATAAGTGCCAATTTCTCCACAGTAATATCCTCATCAAAGTAAACAAGCATTCTGAATTGAATGAATGAGGAAACGTTTTAAGTTCATCATTCTGACTGCTGCAGTAGCCTTTGGCTTTATAGTTGTATCCTTGCCTAGGATACAACAACCTTCCAGATTCACATAACTGTGGCTCCCTCCCACACGTACTGTACATTGACTGCATATTGGCCAGCCTTTTGTTTGGAAATCAGGACAAAGAAGAGGTGAAAAGTTAAACACACAAAATCCCCTTCTGCATCCAGGGAAAAACAATGGACTGATTTTTCTCAGGGTTTTTTCAAGGCAATCATGTCTCTGAAGCCACCTTTCTTTGTGACCCAACCTTCTCAAGCCACACCACACAAACAGGCCTTAGATTCTTCCTCCTCTGATGAGAAACCACACAGGGATTCTGATCTTTCTCTCGACTGCTCATCCCAGCTGCACTCTCCAGAACAGATTTCCTCAGATGAGGGAGGCTCACTCTCCAGATTCCCCCTTGGAAGATGTCTCCTTTGGAGAAACCTTACAAAGCATAATGAAGAATTTTGAGTGGCAGTCCAGACAGGTGTCTGAAGTACAAAACATATATTACAGCTTATTAAAAATGGGCACTCCTACTCCTCCTCCTCTTCCCCCAGTGCTAGATGCTTACTTGGACACCTTTTTTGCCATTTCTTCAGCCCTGGATTCTGTCCTCCTGCTCCAAAAAGGCCATATAGATTTTAAAAAGTTCCTGATGAACTTAGGTATCTCTACAAAAACACTGTGGCAGACCCAGCTGCAGTTTCCCTGGTCTCAGACAAACTTTGCAAGTTGCTCTCTGGCACTAATGTTCTCACCAATGACAAGGACAGTCGAGCAATTGACAGGTGTGGTAAGAAAGTGTATACTTCCTCCACTTTAGCTTTCAGAGTTATAAACTACCAAACTCAAATACTTACTCTCTGTCTGCTGCAGTCCTTAAGCAAACCCATTTCAGAGTCCCAATCTATGGAGTAAAAACAGGATATACAGTTTTTAGTGGCCCAGGTTTTCAAATAGGCAGGCACAGTATAAAATGTAGCTGTGATGCTGAGGATGCCTCTTCCAGGGCAGTTGCCACTGGCTTAGTGATTAGTTGGTTTGCCTGTCTGCAAGGTCAAACTACTCCAGAAGAATTCAGGTCTAAGATTTTACACTCCTGCTTGGATAACAATCTCCTTTTTTGGCTGACAAGCTGCCAGTCTCTTCAAGGCTATGCAGGAAAAGGGCAAGGCAATGAAAGATTGCCATCAGATCAATCCTGCTGTCTGCAGTTCTCAGGTACCAGAGAAATTATTCAGTAAAATCCACCTTCACCAAGAGAGATCCTAGAACTCCTCATAGGCAAAGGGAAATTATTAAGAAAAAATTCTCAGAAAAAAACTCAAGACAGATTCCCCTCATGGGAGGCCTCACTTTGGTATTAAACCTTGTGACTATATTCTACCCATCCCCTCCCTCCAAAACCTACCTCTCCACCCCCCCTCTCCAATAGACTCTCTCTTTCATTCCTTTCTGGGAAGCAGTAACATCAGATTTAGCATTATCAAGGAAGGTTACTGTGTGTCTTTGGAAAGCAGACCAACTCCCAGGGGGTATACCCCCTCCTCCTCCTCCCAACCGGATACATCTGCTGAACCCTATCATGCAAGACTTAGTGGCCCAGGGAACCACAGAAGAGGTCCCCCCACCATATTCAGGAATGGGATTTTACTCCAGGATCTTCCTTGTCTCAAGGAAAGAGGGTCAATGGAGACCCATCCTGGACCTCTTCAGGCAAAACACCTTTCTGAGAGTGTTCTTCTTCAAATGTTGTCCCTGCAAACTCTTCTACCTTTTTTACTCCCTCAAGCCTTTCTGGTATCCTTAGAACTAAATGATGCTTAGCTGCACATTCTCATCTGCACCTCTGGCAGAAAACTTCTCAGGTTCTTTACTGGGTCATCTAATTTTTCAGTTAACTGTTTTGTCCTTTGGTCTTTCTACAGCTCCAAGCTTTTCACAAAGTGTCTGGCTCCAGTAGTGGCTTTTTGCTACACTCAGGACATACAAATCTTCCCTTACCTGGATGACCTTCTATGCCAGACTTTATCCAGGGACACTCTTCTAAAGCACCTCCATTACACTCTGTGAGTTTTGACTCTACTGGGATTCACCATCAATTACAATAAATCCCAGCTCGTTCCCGCCCAACAGCTGACCTTTCTGGGATGAAATCTGGACATGTCTGCCATGCATGCTTCTTTTCCTTAGGAGTTCACCTCCCTAGCCACCAAGTACTTAATGCTTTCCAACAGGGATCATTGCTTGGCCAGACTAACTCTCAGGGACCTGGGACACATGGCTGCCACCATCCCAATGCAGCCCCTTGCCAGACTACACATGAGGAAAATACAATGGTATCTGAAGTTACTGTGGTCTCAGCACTCTCACCATGTCGAGACCCATAATCCTCTTCTTTCTTGCAACAAGAAAGAACTCCTTTGATGCAACAACCAGGCTACACTCAACCCAGGTCTCCTATTCACTCCAGCCCAACACAACTGAGTCTTGTCTATGGATGCTTCAGACAGGGCATGGAGGGCGTGGACAGGAGACCACAGAGTGTAAGAGGAGTGGCCTGCCTGTGTATTCAAAGAACACATAATTGTAAAGGAAATGAGGGCACTTCTGAAAGCTCTACAGACTTTATCACATCTTTGGAAACAGGACATACTTGTCAACCTTTCAGCATGAGAAATCTGGACAAAGTCTAAATAATGGGAGGACAAAGATATGAAAATAGAGGCAATTTTTAAATATTACTCTTGTAAACTTAGAAAGTTGCTTGACTAAAAGGTTTTGTGTTAAAATGTTTCTTCTAAAGGGTATAAAGTTTGAAAATCAATTTATGTCATTATTTAGTCACTTAAGGTCAAAGTGATTTGATAGAAAACCACAGATTTAATGAGTTACAGACCATAAATTTGACACAAAAATCTAGGCATTCTGAAAAATCTCTACATTTGCGAGGTAGGAAACCAGACACTCATATGGTGCACATGGACACCATGGTGATGTGGTACATAAATAAGTAGGGAGGCACGGGAACCTGTCCCCTGTGCAGGCTAGCACAGAAGGCCTGGCACCTAGCCTGTCAGCTAAATCATACATTTATGGTGATGTATATTCCCTCTCAGCAGAACATATTGGCAGACTCTCTAAGCAGGGATTTGGAGGACTCTCATAAATAGGTTCATAGGTTCATAGGTTCATACTAGGCTATCTGCCCGAGGGCATTTACAAGCCTATCCCATCGTTTTGTGGCTTACGCCACCCCTTTAGTATGGGGAACTATACCCATTATTTTGCTGTGCCTCTGTCGAGCAGTGACACTGAGGTAATCCCTGGGGTATATCTGTGATCTCCCATCCATTGGTCAAGATTTCTCTTGAACAAGGCCAGCGAGGTGCTCTGCCTCACATGTACTGGGATTTTGTTCCACAGCATAGGGAGTCTTTGGGTGATGAATCTATCCCTCCAGCACGTCCTATTAATAGCCGTGTCGAGGTTTAAGTCTCCCGCCCTTGTGGCTCTGATGGATCTAGATTTTTTGAGGTGAAGCATATTCATCAAATCTGGGTTTGACATGGCCTTGTATGTTAGGCAAAGGTCACCTCTGAGCAAGCGGTAAGTGACTGAATAGAGCTGGAGTTCTTTCAGTCGGGCAGCATAGGACAGATTTTTGAGACCCTTTATCCTTTTGGTGAGGAACTTTTGTGGCCTCTCCAGCTGCTGCAAGTGTCGGGTCAGATACATCCCGAATGGGGCATTGTACTCAATCATTGGTCTGATGAGTGATGAGTAAAGGGAGACTATGACCTCCCTTGATCTAGATGAGAATCCTTCATGATAAGGTGGGCAATGTAGAAGGTCTTCCTAACTACTTTAGCTACATGGGTGTCGAATGACAGACTACTATCAACCTGGGTCCCCAGGTCCCTGATAACTTCTTCTGTGCTCAGTGGATTGCCACCTATTTGGTAGCTAGGGGTAACCTTGTTTTTCCCAAAGGGTATGACTATGCATTTTGGCATTTAACTTCAGGCGTGGCTCTGGCACCAGTTATCCGTTTCTGTGAGACCCTTTTGAAGGATATCTGTGTCAGATGTGTTTTCTACTATGGCCAGTTTGCAGTCATCTGCAAACTTTGTCAGCCATAACCCTCCTGTGTTTGCTTGTACCGGAAAAGTAGATGCCAAACAAGAGTGGGCCAGGACTGAGCCCTGTGGGACACCACTTGTGACTGGCTTTGAGTCTGACATGGCGCCAGCAACTCTAACCCTGTGGGTTCTGTCACTCAGCCAGTTTGCAACCCATCTTGTGATGTATGGGTTAACATTTAAGCTGATGAGTTTTTCAATGATACCCGAGTGGGGTATTGTATCGAAGGCCTTAGCCAGATCGAGGTAGGCTGTATGGACTGCCTTTCCCTCGTCAATGGCTTTGGTGACTGTTTCGAAGAAGTCAACCAAGTTTAAAAGGCATGATCTGCCTTTGACAAAGCCAAACTGGGTTGGATCCAAAGTCTGCAAATTCCCTATGTCTTTATTTATGAGGTCCATTATGATCCTCTCCATGGCTTTGCAGATAAGGCTTGTCAAGCTAATGGGCCGGTAATTTCCAGGGTCGGTGGAGGCACTGCCTTTGTGAAGTGGGACCACAGTTGCAGTGCGCCACTCCCCGGGTACGTATCCAGAGGTAAGACTTTGATTAAATGGTCCTTGAATACAGAAGTGTTTAAATCCATAACTCTCAGATGGAGGATCCCCAGATAGACCACTTTGCCCTCCCATGAGCATCACCTGCTCCTTCTTTTCTGCACAAGGAATCCATCACCTCTAACCTTGAGGACAGATACCTTCTCCTTCCATTAGATGGGGAAGTCTCTTTATGCATACTCCCTCTGCCTCTGCTCCTAAGGCTCCTTCTCAAGGTCAAGAAAGGAATTTCCAAAACTCCTGCTTCTGGCACTTTTCTGACCAAGACAGCACTGGTTCCCACTCCTTTTTCACCTATTAAAGGGATATTACTGGAAAATCTCTCCAAATCCAGATCAAATCACTCAAAAGAAAGGGCATCTCCTTCATCCCAATCTGACCTCTCTCACTGTAACCTTCTGGATGATAGTATTCTAATCCCCACAAGACACAATTTTTCTGAAGTGGTTTGAACCCCACAAGAAGCCAGGACGCCTAACACGAGGAAATCTTACACAGCCAAGTGGAAGAGATTTTCCATCTGTTGCCTTAAGTGCAAACTCCAGCCCCTTCTATTGGACGCCTCCACAGTACTCCAATACTTGTGTGACTTATTACATTCAGGGTTGGCATAGTTTTCTATTAAAGCTCACTTATCTGCCAATAATGCTTGCATACCTTTGGAGCCCCCCATACTGTCCAGGACAGAGGATAAGCTTTTTTGAGGGGAGTTTTGCACCTTAAACCCCAAAGGAAACCTATCAACCCACCACGGGACTTTAATTTTGTTTTGGAAAAACTCTCTTTAGCCCCTTTTGAACTGGCTGCTTCAGATACTCTAAAATTCTGATGTTGGATCTTGGCCTTGAATTCAGCCTGCATTGTCACAGAACTCCATGCTCTTATGGGTATTCCATGAGAATTTTCCATTTTCATCTTCCACAAAGACAGGGTAAGCCTCAGGGCCAGTCCATCTTTCATGCCAAAAGTGGTTAGTGAGCTAACCCTCAACTAAGCAGTCAGTCTGTCTACCTTTTTCCTCAAGCTCTAGAATGGGGGGGGGTATTACACTCTTTTAACATTCATAGACAATTAAGGTGTTACCTGGAAAACTAAGGATATCTGAAAAATGGATCAGCAGTGGCTTCATCAGGTGCTTTCTACAAAGAGGTGGTTACCAGGTCCATTTTGGAATCAGCTACCGGGTTATCTGTTTACACCATCACAAAATACTACAAGCTAGATGCATTCTGCAGGTCTAGAGCAGTGTTTGCCAGAACTATTCTGATTGGGCTCCTGGACTCTTTGTCTGCTTTTTCCTGTTACGCCTTAACCCTTCTCTCTCTCTCTCTTTCTCTCTCTCCAGCTTTGGAATTCACCCATCTGTTAAGAATACTGCAACAGTGACTTAGTCAGGATGTGTGTAAGAACTTACCATAACAGTAGATGTCCCACTGATCATTGTTGCAGTATTCCTTGCCTCCACCTTATCCCTATTCACTTGTGTAAGAACTTACCATAACAGTAGATGTCCTACTGATCATTGTTGCAGTATTCCTTGCCTCCACCTTATCCCTATTCACTTATGTAAGAACTTACCATAACAGTAGATGTCCTACTGATCATTGTTGCAGTATTCCTTACATCCCACCTTATCCCCATTCTCTTGTGTAAGAACTTACCATAACAGTAGATGTCCTACTGATCACTGTTGCAGTATTCCTTCCATCCCACCTTATCCCCATTCTCTTGTGTAAGAACTTACCATAACAGTAGATGTCCTACTGATCACTGTTGCAGTATTCCTTCCATCCCACCTTATCCCCATTCTCTTGTGTAAGAACTTACCATAACAGTAGATGTCCTTCTGATCACTGTTGCAGTATTCCTTCCATCCCACCTTATCCCCATTCTCTTGTGTAAGAACTTACCACAACAGTAGATGTCCTTCTGATCACTGTTGCAGTATTCCTTCCATCCCACCTTATCCCCATTCTCTTGTGTAAGACCTTACCATAACAGTAGATGTCCTACTGATTACTGTTGCAGTGTTCCTTACATCCCACCTGATCCCCATTCTCTTGTGTAAGAACTTACCATAACAGTAGATATCCTACTGATCACTGTTGCAGTGTTCCTTCCATCCCACCTTATCCCCATTCTCTTGTGTAAGAACTTACCATAACTGTAGATGTCCTACTGATCACTGTTGCAGTATTCCTTCCATCCCACCTTATCCCCATTCTCTTGTGTAAGAACTTACCATAACAGTAGATGTCCTACTGATCACTGTTGCAGTATTCCTTCCATCCCACCTTATCCCCATTCTGTTGTGTAAGAACTTACCATAACAGTAGATGTCCTACTGGTCATTGTTGCAGTGTTCCTTCCATCCCACCTTATCCCCATTCTCTTGTGTAAGAACTTACCATAACAGTAGATGTCCTACTGATCACTGTTGTAGTATTCCTTCCATCCCACCTTATCCCCATTCTCTTGTGTAAGAACTTACCATAACAGTAGATGTCCTACTGGTCACTGTTGCAGTGTTCCTTCCATTCCACCTTATCCCCATTCTCTTGTGTAAGAACTTACCATAACAGTAGATGTCCTACTGATCACTGTTGTAGTATTCCTTCCATCCTACCTTATCCCCATTCTCTTGTGTAAGAACTTACCATAACAGTAGATGTCCTACTGATCACTGTTGCAGTATTCCTTCCATCCCACCTTATCCCCATTCTGTTGTGTAAGAACTTACCATAACTGTAGATGTCCTACTGATCACTGTTGCAGTATTCCTTCCATCCCACCTTATCCCCATTCTGTTGTGTAAGAACTTACCATAACAGTAGATGTGCTACTGATCACTGTTGCAGTGTTCCTTCCATCCCACCTTATCCCCATTCTCTTGTGTAAGAACTTACCATAACAGTAGATGTCCTACTGATCACTGTTGCAGTATTCCTTCCATCCCACCTTATCCCCATTCTCTTGTGTAAGAACTTACCATAACAGTAGATGTCCTACTGATCACTGTTGCAGTGTTCCTTCCATCCCACCTTATCCCCATTCTCTTGTGTAAGAACTTACCATAACAGTAGATGTCCTACTGATCACTGTTGCAGTATTCCTTCCATCCCACCTTATCCCCATTCTGTTGTGTAAGAACTTACCATAACTGTAGATGTCCTACTGATCACTGTTGCAGTATTCCTTCCATCCCACCTTATCCCCATTCTGTTGTGTAAGAACTTACCATAACAGTAGATGTGCTACTGATCACTGTTGCAGTGTTCCTTCCATCCCACCTTATCCCCATTCTCTTGTGTAAGAACTTACCATCACAGTAGATGTCCTACTGATCACTGTTGCAGTATTCCTTCCATCCCACCTTATCCCCATTCTCTTGTGTAAGAACTTACCATAACAGTAGATGTCCTACTGATTACTGTTGCAGTGTTCCTTCCATCCCACCTTATCCCCATTCTCTTGTGTAAGAACTTACCATAACAGTAGATGTCCTACTGATCACTGTTGCAGTATTCCTTCCATCCCACCTTATCCCCATTCTCTTGTGTAAGAACTTACCATAACAGTAGATGTCCTACTCACCACTGTTGCAGTATTCCTTCCATCCCACCTTATCCCCATTCTCTTTTCTCCTTATTGGCACAAACACTACTATGCCTTACACACACAGATACACACTTACTATCCCAGGATTTTACAGCCTTTCTGTGAGGGAACTTGCTTACCCTTTTCAAAGTGTGCCCCTCCTAGCTGACCTATCTCCTTCTTCGGTTTTCTTCAGGCTGCTGATGGCTTTGAGATAGTCTGAAGATCTCATACATATGTCCAGATATGTAACCCAGTACCTATAAGCTGAGGTCATCATCCGGACTTACGTCCTAGGAAGGTAAAGCTTTAGTACCCTAGCCAGATGTCAGTGGGCTACAGCTCATCTGTTAAGAATACTGCAACAGTGATCCGTAGAACATCTACTGTTATGATAAGTTCTTACACAACTGTAATTTCCCCATTCTTTTGCCTCACCTACGTTGCCCTCCTTGGGTGTTGGATCCACTCCGACATCTAATCTCCCATCCTGCAAGGGTGCCTCTACCCAACCTCTACTCCCTCAGATTGACTGCAGGATTTCTTCAATTCCAGTGATGGCCAGGAATTCCAAGTTCTGTGATAGAGTTAGTCATATACTTTCATCATCCCAGAAGCCTTCCAGTACGAAGGTATTTACTAGTAAGTGAAAACGTTTAACCATTTCTGCCTCCTGCAAAGGCTTAGATCCCTTTTTGGTCACTTTTGATATCATCCTGGACTTTTTGGCTGTTTTTTTTAATTCTGGTTTGAGTTATTCCGCCATTAAGGTGCAATTGGCTGCCATTTCCAGTTTCCACATTGGCAAGGATAATACACCTTTGGTGGCTCTTAAGCTATCTAAAGCTTTCCTTAGGTGTAACATTTTGCTGCAACCAGCTATTCGAGATCTGGTATCTTCGTGGGATCTTCCTCTGATGCTACATGAACTTACTGGTCCTCTATTGGAACCTTCAGCTATGGTATCCTTAAAGTTGTTGTCTTGGAAGACACTTTTTCTTGTGGCTATAACCTCCACCAGAAGGGTATCTTAGCTGCAAGCTCTACCCTCCATTCCTCCTTACTTGATTTTTCATAAGGACAGAGTTACTCTTAGGAGAAATACTTCCTTTTTTTTGCCCAGGGTCACCACGGAGTCTACTTTGAAAAAGGCAATTCACTTATTGGTCTTCTTTCCAAACTTCAGTAACAAGGGAGAACATTTGCTTTTCATTGTTTGAATGTACATAGACAACTCAGGTTTTGTCTGGATAGAACCAAAAGTTTTAGAAAATCTGACAAACTGCTTATTTCCTTTTCTAAGTCAAAGTGACCCTATCCAAATGGCTCTCTAACTGCATTTCATTTGTGCATTCTTTGAAGGGAATGTCTTTACCTGTGAGGCCTAGAGGTCATTCTGTTTAGAACAGTGGCTACTTTGACTGCCTTTTTCTCGCAGTGTTCTAGTCATGATATTTGTGCTGCATCTCTCTGGTCTAGCACTCATACTTTTATTTCCCATTACAAACTGGATGTTCAGTCTAACTCAAGAGCTTCATTTGGTTCCACCATTTTGCGGAATGTTCTCTCTTAGTGCCTCCCTGGGGTTACCTCTGGTTGGGGACTCTGATGGAAAAGACACTGGATGCGAAAGGTTTGTACTTGCATAACAATAGATCCATGTTGACTTCTTCCATTCTGTTCAACCATCCCTCCCCCATGGCCCCTCCCAGTTGTCACAGTGGTTAGCTGAGTGGTCCTGATTGGTCTGGCAGCTGGATTTATGAGCCACTCTGCATGAGTCCTTGCCCATTGCCATTTTACTGTATCTTTTTGTTACTATGTTAAG
Organism: Protopterus annectens; assembly: GCF_019279795.1. NCBI lineage: Eukaryota > Metazoa > Chordata > Ceratodontiformes > Protopteridae > Protopterus > Protopterus annectens. The sequence goes on from NC_056737.1 coordinate 1,038,006,079, forward strand.
TCAGATTTGATATTTTATCAGGAGGAGTGCTCAAGGGCAAACTCAATGTGAGGAGAGTATGGGAGAGCAGAGTACTGTGGGTAGAGGAGAGCAGAGTTGAAGACTCTAGAATGACCAGCTTCAGATCAGAGTCAGATCCGATAACTCACAGTTTGAACTGGATGGAAGAAGACAATAGAGATCTGTCATTATAATAAGTATATCTTTTTCATTTATGTTTTATTTGTTAACTAAAGGCTGTATTTACCTTCAATAAACCTGGTATTTTTTTCACAATGTTGGAGGATTCCTATCAGGGACTGTTGTTTTTAGCTAAGGGATTAGTTTTTGATTGGGGCTCTTTTTTGTGGTTACCGCTTATGTAAACTTTTAAACTATTTGTGTGGATTTAGGACCAGGAAGTGCTTTCACATGCATACAATGTTTTCACTGTTTTAGTGTTTGTTTATACTTATCTTATATGTTATTGTATCTGTCAAGGTGCATTAAAAATTGCTTTATTTCTGACAGGATTTTCTGTGCTCTGCTTATGCTTTTACAGAAAGGGGACTGTATGGGGAAGCGTAAATGTGTGTGTGTGTGTGTGTGTGTGTGTGTGTGTCTGTGTATATACACTAGTCTGACACCGTACCTTCAGACTGATCCATTCTGGCACTACTTGCAGGCATTCAGATCTTTTCTACGGCTGCAGCATGGATACTTACCCTGGTCCTGCAGGTCTTCTCCTGCTGTATCTAAAAAGAGGAAGCAACACAGGAAAGAGCCATTGCTGCCACTGTGGGCTCAGATAGTGCCTCAGCCGTTAGTGAGTGAACTTGTAGCGGGAGATCATTGTTCCTCAGACCAAGCACTTGCTTCTGTGGTTTCTTCTGGTATAGTTCTTTCAGCCACTATGGACCAGTGGTCAGCCATGTCCTCTTTGGCTGTTCCAGTGTCCAGTTCAGATATGGGAGAACCATCATCTTTGGGTCTGGGAGACAGTCCGGGAAATGTTTCTCTGGGTAGCTGCGGAAAGAGACCTGTCCACAGATTGAAGTGCCATCTCCTAGTTCATCTTCTTTCAGTATGTTATCTGCAAAGAAGATACAAAAAAGTTAGTCATTGGTCATCTGAAGACATGGTGTTTGTTCATAAAGTTAAATTTCTTATCCTAGCTAGGCAAATATTGCAGGCTGTTTATCCTAGTGCCCAGATATCCTTACCAGAGGACAATTTTAGTACAGAAATTTCTGAGGAAAGTCTGTCAGTGGATTCTGACATAGACGGACAGAGTCAGGGCTTCTTCTGCAAATTCCTAAGCCTAGATCTCTGATTATGAGGAAACTTGGCCATTCCTATCTCCCTCAGAGGAATTTTCATTCTGACAAACTATTCTCAGAATGAATGAGGTGTTCTTGTGAGAACAAGTAGATGTTCACCTCCCTGCACTGAGGAGATATTGTGATACTTTACAAGTAAACACACCTCATTCTTCTCTTTTTGCTCCTGTTTTGCCAGCCTTGAAAGATGTTTATTGCTGTGTGTAATAATCTTGATTCTCACCCTTCAGTCCCCAAAAAGGCAGATAGACTGCATAAAGTACCTCAAAGTAACAGTTTTGTTTTCTCATCTTAAATCAGATCCAGCTGCTGTTTCTACCTGTTCGCCAGCTACAAAAAGAATGTGGCTAAATGCAATCCCTTCACTTGTGGGCAAAGAAGGCAAAGTATCAGACAGATACGGTACAAGAATTTTCTTTTCTTCCACTTTAGCTTACAGAATTCTAAACTACCTGGCACATACGTGGAAGTTTATTGGGTAGGGAACACACTGCCACACTTCCTTCAGAGTGTAGCTTATTTCTGAATCCTATTTTTTCTAATCTGTTTCAAGTTATCTAAACATGCTTTGAAAAGTTTGTACAATTGTGCAGATACTGTGTCTAAGGCCACCTCTACTGCAGCAACATTTAGGAGATATGCCTGGGTACAGAACTAGAAGTTTGTGGATGAAATAAAGCCTGACATTTTGAATTCTGCTTTTGATAAGGAGATTTTGTTTGGCCTATCTGCTACTCAGGTCTTTAAACAATTTGATGAAAAAAAATTCAAGGAGTGTCTAAGATTTTTCAAGTCACCCATTACAAATGTCCATAATCCTGTTTCCTTTTAAGAAGCAAAACAAACAATACCTGCTACATCAAGGCTAACAGGGAGCAAAAAAAAATGGCAGGAGAGGAACAACTGGAAACAAGGATCTTTTCCAAAAAACAGACCATCTAGTACTTTAGAATGGTTATGCCAGCATTCTGTCTCCCATCCATACTCCTCCTCCCCACCTCTCAAAATTTGTCCCAGAAACTGTCTCTACATTCCCCTTTGGCAACAGATTGTTTCAGACTGTTGGGTGCTAATAGTGGTTCAGGAGGGTTACATTTGGCATTAGATGCAAATGTCTCTTTTCCAGGAAATTCTTCTCCATTCTCAGAACCAGAGTTTTTTTTCCCCCTCAAGTTCTTCAACACTTACTCACCCTAGTGGTCATAGAACCAGTGCCTTTTGATCAAAGGAGCAAAAGTTTCTACTCCAGAATGTTTCTGGTTTCAAAGAAAAATCTTTATTGGAGACTAGTTTTAGATCTTTCCTTTCTCTGTATGTGAAAATGCATTTAAAATACTGACCCTTCAGAGTCTGATACTTCCTCCTTTGAATTTCATGGTAACACTAGGTCTAAAGGATGCTTACCATCACATTTCCATTGCACAGGCTTCAAGAAATTTCTGAAATTCTCTGTCTGGGTTGCATTATCAGTTATCTGCATTACTCTGTGGGTTATCTTCAGCTCCAGGAGTGTTTACATAGTGTCTAGCTCCAGTGATGGCTCATAGCAGACTACATGACATTCACATTTTTCCTTAGTTAGACAATTTACTTATCTTTCCAGAGTCTTTTTCTAGATATCAGGTGTCCTTAACATGAGTTTTGTCTCTTCTTACCAATCTGGAGTTCCAAATTAATGTTCAAAAATCCCCCTTGACTTTGTCACACAGGTTTGTGTTTTTGGAATGTTTTCTAGACACTTCTCAGTAAAAGGCTTTTCTTACATGGGAAAAGGTGGATTTTTACCTGGAAACTTCCCTGGGCTTTCCCAGTCATTCTTAGTTTCTGCAAGAGAATATCTCAGGATTATAAGATTTACAGCTTCTATAATTCTAATGATTCCTCTAGCCACATTACACATGGAAAAAAATCAGTAGTTTGTAAAAAAAATACAGGGCCCAATAGCTTCATTCTCTGGAATTTCAGATTCCAATTATGGACTTTGTCAAAAGACAGCTGGATTGATGGAGGCAGCACATGGCTCTAAATCCAGGTCTCCCCTTTTCTCCTCAGATCCCAAGTCAATCTGTAACCACAGGCATCTCAGATTTTGTTTGGGGAGGTGTCTCTATGGAAGTAAAGGTGCAAGATTTGTGGGACTCCTTAGACAGATCAGACATGTAAACATCAAAGCAATATTGGCTGATTTTCATCATATTGATCACCACTGCAGTAGCCTAAGCTATTTGGGTTATATCTTGCAGAGAATATAACAGCTGGCTAACTTTCAACGCTTCAGAGTACTTTCCACATTCCCAAACCATTAGTCAGCTTGAGCTGAGCTCACTAAATGATAGGTTTGGGCACCATGTCCTTCAGAGCTTTTCTGCCACTGATGAGAATGCTCCTGTCCTGGATTCACAGGATCGATGGTTAGCTTGTGTTGTTCCATTGCTGGGCAGTTAAGTTCCGATTGGTGAAAAACCTTCTGCATATTATTTTTTAATGGTTTAATTTGCTTTTCTGTTTTGGAAAGTACATTCTAAGCTAGGAATATGTGCTTTTATTGATTATCAAAGACTTCCACATATCATGTACAGTGCTGATTTCTGATTGTGTTGGAAAGTGCCAGAATTATGACTGACTTGTTACACTTAGATACTCTGCACCCTACACATGCATATACAAGTTTAAACCACAGTAACAATCATTTTACATTTATTTTAGAAAATATAACACATTGTGTGACACTGCTCCTGCCAAGCCAGTTCAGTGACTGCTTAACTGCAATAAAACACCACCAGATTTAAGTCACTTATATGCGTATATAACCTCCATACCAATCAATTGCAGCAATTTCTGTGTATATTCACTTCAGATATCTGATTGTGATTTTTAGAAAAATGGCCACAGTACACTATCACATCAAGACAGAAATGGTCCCCGAAGGTTCCTTCACTTTCAACTTGGAGCTAGTCATTTACAGTTCAGAGCCTTGCAGTTTGGTCTCAGCACAGCCTCTCCAAGTGTTCACTAAGTGCATGACAGTTGTCATAACTCACTTAAAACTGCAAGGGTTCTGTGTGTTCCCATAGCTGGATGACTGGCTTGTAACTGCTCCCACCAGGTATCTTGTTCTTCAAGACAGAGACTCCTTGCTCCAGCTTTGCTCTGATTTGGGGATTACAATCATAGGTTCATAGGTTCATAGGTTTATACTAGGCTATCTGCCCTAAGGCATTTATAAGCCTAGCCCAAAGTTATGTGGCTTACGCCACCCCTTATGTTAGAAATAATGTGCCCATTAGTTTGTTGTGCCTCTGTCCAGCAGTGACACAGAGATGATTCCCGGGGTAAACCTACGATCTCCCATCCACCGGTCAAGATTTCTCTTGAACAGAGCCAGTGAGGTGCTCTGCCTCATGTGGACCGGGATTTTATTCCACGGCATGGGGAGTCTCTGGGTGATAAATCTATCCCAACAGCACGTCCTATTTATATCCGTGCTAAGGTTTAAGTCACTTGCTCTAGTGGTTCTGGTGGATTTGGATTTTTTTGAGGTGGAGCATGTCCATTAATTCCAGGTTGGTTATGGCCTTGTATGTCAGGCACAGGTCACCTCTGAGCAGACGGTATGCAACTGAATAGAGTTGGAGTTTCTTCAGTCTGGCAGTATATGACAGGTTTTGGAGTCCCTTTATCCTTTTGGTGAGGAACTTTTGGGGTCTCTCCAATTGCTGAAGGTGTCGGATGAGATACATCCCGAATGGGGCATTGTACTCTATCATTGGTCTGATAAGTGAAGAGTACAGGGGAACAATGACCTCACTTGATCTGGATGTGAATCCCTTCATGATCAGATGGGCAATGTAGAAGGTCTTTCGGACAACTTTAGCAATGTGAGTGTCAAATGAGAGGCCACTGTCAACCTGGGTACCCAGGTCCCTGATAACCTCTTCTGTGCTTAGTGGGTTGCCACCTATATGGTAGCTTGGGGTTACCTTGTTTTTCCCGAAGGGTATGACTATACACTTTTTTGCATTTAACTTCAGGCCATGGCTCTGGCACCAGCTATCAGTTTCTGTGAGACCCCTCTGAAGGATGTCTGTGTCCGATGTACTATCCACTATGGCACCCAGTTTGCAGTCATCCGCAAACTTTGTCAGCCATAGTCCTCCTATGTTTGCCTGTACTTCTGAGAAGTAGATGCCGAACAATAGGGGGCCAAGGACTGAGCCCTGTGGGACACCACTTGTAACCGGCTTGGAGTCTGACATGGCCCCAGCAACTCTAACCCTGTGGGTTCTGTCCTTTAGCCAGTTTGCAACCCATCTTGTGACATATGGTTTTACATTTAAGCTGGTAAGTTTCTCTATGATACCCGAGTGGGGTATTGTGTCGAAAGCTTTTGCAAGGTCAAGGTAGGCTGTATGGACTGCCTTTCCCTCATCAATGGCCTTGGTAACTGTTTTGAAGAAGTCGACCAGGTTCAAAAGGCAAGATCTGCCCTTGACAAAGCCAAACTGGGTTGGGTCCAAGGTCTGCAAGTCCCCTATGTCCTTGTTTATGAGTTCCATTATGATTCTCTCCATAGCTTTGCAGGCCAGGCTTGTTAAGCTTATGGGGCGGTAATTACCAGGGTCCGTAGAGGCACCACCTTTGTGAAGTGGGACCACAGTTGCCATACGCCACTCCTTGGGCACATATCCTGTGGTAAGGCTAAGATTAAACAGCTGCCTTATGTGCGGGTTTAGTTCTTCATTGAGTTCATGTAGCACACAGCCGGGGACACCATCCGGTCCCATTGATGCTGTGTTTTTAGCTTTAGAGAGAGCAGCTTTCACCTGCGCATTTGAGATGTCTGGGAAGCTACACTCTGTTGGGATAGTTATCTTTCCTTTTGGGGGGGAGAGGGGGGTGAAGTTTGCGCTGAACCTGTCTGCCAGTATGTTGGCAATGTCTGTGGGTTCAGTGATTTTTGTATCATTTTGGACTAATTCTGAGGATATCTGGGAGTTTCCACCCAGGTTTCTGACATAGCTGAAGAAGGCCTTATGATTGTCTTTTGAATCGATGGCAATTTTTTTCTCAAAGTTGGCCTTTGATGATTTTATGAGGGATCGTAGTTTCTTGTTAGTACTGATCAAAGATGCCTTCCCTTTTTGGGATTTTGCTCTATCATGTAATAGCTTTCTCCTCTTATTGTAAAGTTTGTTTATGGCTGGGGTCCACCAGACTGGACGTTTGCCCTTGGTGGAAAGAGTCTTGGTTTTATTTGGGATTGCCTGATCCATGCAGTCCTGAAGGTGTTCATAGAAGGCATTTGTAAGGGCTTCCACAGCTAGGGTTGTGGTTTCCATTGGCTCGGGGGCCTTGAAGGATACCACACCTGTCTTGAATAGTGTGAAGTTTGCTTTAGAGAAGTTCTTCACTGTGGTCTTTTTTGTTTGGGGTGGGGGCGGGATGTGGATTTCTAGAGATTAGTTTATGATCTGATCTCACCAAAGAGGGATATACTTCCGGTGTGGAGCATTTTGTCCCCATGTTTGTGATGATGAGATCTAGTATATTTTCTCCTCTTGTGGGGACGGTGACTAGTTGTTCCATGGCATTTGAATTTATGAACTCCAGGAACCTTTGGGCTAGAAAGTTGGGGCTTGAGTAATGTTCCCAGTCTATATTCGGGTAGTTGAAGTCACCCAATATGATGGTGTTTGGTGATACATTTATACCCTCCAGTGTCTTCAGGAAGGCCGTGTGGGTTTCCTGAGTTTGAGAGGGTGGCCTGTAGCATGCTACAAATTGTAGAGCAGTTTTGCCTATGGTTAATTGCACCTGGATGGTTTCCGATGCTTCGTGCATAGCCACCAACCTGGAGGTGTGGGTATCCTTGATGAATATGGATACACCCCCTCCTTTTGTGGTATGGTCTGGGTTTTGGGGCCGGAACGCATGATATGAGGTAAAACCTGATAGTGCCCGGGTGCTCTCAGGAGCCTTGAACCAGGTTTCAGTCACAGCACAGACATCGATGTTCTCCATACTGAGAAGGGCCTCGAGTGCATGCATTTTAAGATTTAGACTTCTGGCATTGAGCAGCATTACCATTAGTTTCTTCCCATTTTTGTTTTCTAGGGTGGTAGGTTTAGAATTTGAGCCTTGCCTAAAAAAGGCACTATGGGCGTGGCAAGAGCCTTAGCCAATATCCGGAATCCCAGGGGTGACAGGTACAAGCCGTCCCTTGCGAAGCAGAGTGGCTTGTCAAGCATGTCATCCCAAGCAGACAGACACTGGATCCCCTTTGAATGACACCAGAAATTAAGCCAATTGTTAAAGCTGATCATCTTGTCACTATATTGTGGCATCATTCGTGGTGAAGGAAGGATACTGCTCAGGGTCAGGGTCATACCTGCCTGGGCTACATAATCAGAGAGCTCCTCTATGTCTCTTTTCATGTAGTCCAGGGAGGTACGTCTCAGGTCGTTCACACTAGCATGGACAATGACTGTGTCATACTTGTACTTGCCGTGGAGTGACCTGAGTGCTTGTGTTATGTGGCGGATTCTAGTGCCCGATAGGCAGCTTACCGTGACCTTCTCCTTGTTCAACCTGGTGAGTGGGACGTCAGTGTGTCTGACTATGGAGTCACCTATGACAAGTATGTTTGGTGTTGTATTTGGCCTTAAGGGCAGTGACTGCTTTGCACACTGATTTTGTTTTTTATGTGTTGTTTGTGTGGTGTCTTGAGTTTGCAGTTGCTTGGGTGTCTGCTTTAGAGGCCTTTGCTGTTTAGGTAAATTTTTACTCAGAGCCTCCGAGTATGTCTTAGTGCGTTTATGTGTTTGATTCAGTGGTGTGGTTGAGTTATGTGAGACTTGTATTGTGGTGTGTGTAGTTGCCTTCTCCTCCTGCCTGGTCTTGCCAGTCCTGAGTTGAGAGAGCTCAGCCTCCAGTTTGGCTAAATAGCTGCATCTCTCACAAGTGTTAGTGTTATGAGGGAGGAGGAGAGGGTTGTCCGTGTACATGAGGCAATTGTAACATTGCCTCAGAATTCCCAGATTCACCAACTGGGCAGGAGAGGACGCCAGCATCTGACCCTTCGACATGCTAGAAAGAATTATGAGTTGGTATGAGACAGAAAAGTAGAGGGCTTAGCAGGGAAGTGGGCACTCCTGGGGGATTTTGCAAGTGAGGGATTTGTATAATATAGGAGTGCTTGACCTGCAAAAAAAATGCTTATAAGACAAGGGATATGCTTTTAAGACAAGTGCTGAGCTTTTTGAGAAGAAAAAGCAATTAGGAACAAGTGCTGCGCTTTTTAGTGAAGGTGTAAACTGTTTAGGTTCCTAACAGAGCAGTTCTAAGGGAAAAATTGAAGAACAGACTTTATGGAGCCAGAAAAAGTTTAACCTTGTTAAACCGGCGCTGCCTGATGCTGCTCTAGTGGCAACTCCGCACTAAATCGCGCTAATGCACGTTAAGGCGTGCTTGATAGCAGGGGCTGGAAAGAAGCAGGAATAGACCCAAAACGGACAATAAAACTACAGTTTCAAGTCAGTAACCACTCCTATGGGGGGCAGGGAAGCTGCTCAATGTTATTCACTGCCACTGATCAACAGAGAGATTTTCCTTTAGCCCAAGCAAAAATGGCCTCACAGAAACTTACAAACAGTTCAGGAAACAGCAAGCCTGTAACTGAACTTTTTTAAATCTCAGAAAAGTGGGAAAAAAGCAAGATTTATTTTTTTGTTTTTGTTTTTTCAGAGATAGCAGAGGTTCCCAGGTAATATCAAGTTATAACAGTGCAGAAAATGACCCCACACAATAGTGCTAGGTCAAGGACAGAAAATATGCAAGTTTTGAGAAAAAAACGATTTAAAATTAAGTGCAAACAGGAAATTCAGTAAACAACATTTGGTTGTGCTCTAAATACAGCTACTAATGCAGAAATCAAGTTTAACAAGCCAGAAAATGCTCAAACTAGGCAGCTATGCAGAAAAACTTAGCAAATAAACAGAGAAAAAATACTTAAAATCTCAAAAGTGGCTCCCTTCTTCTCTCAGCGTTTTCTCCTCTTGGTGGGTGCTTCACCAACAGCCAACAAGCCTGAAAAGACGCCCAAACCATGAGGCAACTAGGTTTTAAGAGAGGAAGATAAAGGAGTTTTGGAAATGACCCCTGTTGGCCAATAAAACTACAGTTTCAAGTCAGTAACCACTCCTACGGGGGGGGAGCTGCTCAATGTTATTCACAGCCACTGATCAACAGAGAGACTTTCCTTTAGCCCAAGCAAAATGGCCTCACAGAAACTTACAAACAGTTCAGGAAACAGCAAGCCTGTAACTGAACTTTTTTAAATCTCAGAAAAGTGGGAAAAAAGCAAGATTTTTTTTTTGTTTTTGTTTTTTGTTTTTTCAGAGATAGCAGAGGTTCACAGGTAATATCAAGTTATAACAGTGCAGTAAATGACCCCACACAAGAGTGCTAGGTCAAGGACAGAAAATATGCAAGTTTTGAGAAAAAAATGATTTAAAATTAAGTGCAAACAGGAAATTCAGTAAACAACTTTTGGTTGTGCTCTAAATACAGCTACTAATGCAGAAATCAAGTTTAACAAGCCAGAAAATGCTCAAACTAGTCAGCTATGCAGAAAAACTTAGCAAATAAACAGAGAAAAAATACTTAAAATCTCAAAAGTGGCTCCCTTCTTCTCTCAGCATTTTCTCCTCTTGGTGGGTGCTTCACCAACAGCCAACAAGCCTGAAAAGATGCCAAAACCACGAGGCAACTAGGTTTTAAGAGAGGAAGATGGAGTTTTGGAAATGACCCCTGTTGGCCAATAAAACTACAGTTTCAAGTCAGTAACCACTCCTATGGGGGGCAGGGAAGCTGCTCAATGTTATTCACTGCCACTGATCAACAGAGAGACTTTCATTTAGCCCAAGCATAAATGGCCTCACAGAAACTTACAAACAGTTCAGGAAACAGCAAGCCTGTAACTGAACTTTTTTAAATCTCAGAAAAGTGGGAAAAAAGCAAGATTTTTTTTTGTTTTTGTTTTTTCAGAGATAGCAGAGGTTCACAGGTAATATCATGTTATAACAGTGCAGTAAATGACCCCACACAAGAGTGCTAGGTCAAGGACAGAAAATATGCAAGTTTTGAGAAAAAAACGATTTAAAATTAAGTGCAAACAGGAAATTCAGTAAACAACTTTTGGTTGTGCTCTAAATACAGCTACTAATGCAGAAATCAAGTTTAACAAGCCAGAAAATGCTCAAACTAGGCAGCTATGCAGAAAAACTTAGCAAGTAAACAGAAAAAAATACTTAAAATCTCAAAAGTGGCTCCCTTCTTCTCTCAGCGTTTTCTCCTCTTGGTGGGTGCTTCACCAACAGCCAACAAGCCTGAAAAGACGCCAAAACCATGAGGCAACTAGGTTTTAAGAGAGGAAGATGAAGGAGTTTTGGAAATGACCCCTGTTGGCCAATAAAACTACAGTTTCAAGTCACTAACCACTCCTACAGGGGGGGCAGGGAAGCTGCTCAATGTTATTCACTGCCACTGATCAACAGAGAGACTTTCCTTTAGCCCAAGCAAAAATGGCCTCACAGAAACTTACAAACAGTTCAGGAAACAGCAAGCCTGTAACTGAACTTTTTTAAATCTCAGAAAAGTGGGAAAAAAAGCAAGATTTTTTTTTTGTTTTTGTTTTTTGTTTTTTGTTTTTTCAGAGATAGCAGAGGTTCACAGGTAATATCAAGTTATAACAGTGCAGTAAATGACCCCACACAAGAGTGCTAGGTCAAGGACAGAAAATATGCAAGTTTTGAGAAAAAAACGATTTAAAATTAAGTGCAAACAGGAAATTCAGTAAACAACTTTTGGTTGTGCTCTAAATACAGCTACTAATGCAGAAATCAAGTTTAACAAGCCAGACAATGCTCAAACTAGGCAGCTATGCAGAAAAACTTAGCAAATAAACAGAGAAAAAATACTTAAAATCTCAAAAGTGGCTCCCTTCTTCTCTCAGTGTTTTCTCCTCTTGGTGGGTGCTTCACCAACAGCCAACAAGCCTGAAAAGATGCCAAAACCACGAGGCAACTAGGTTTTAAGAGAGGAAGATGAAGGAGTTTTGGAAATGAGCCCTGTTGGCCAATAAAACTACAGTTTCAAGTCAGTAACCACTCCTACCGCGGCGAGGGAAGCTGCTCAATGTTATTCACTGCCACTGATCAACAGAGACTTTCCTTTAGCCCAAGCAAAAATGGCCTCACAGAAACTTACAAACAGTTCAGGAAACAGCAAGCCTGTAACTGAACTTTTTTAAATCTCAGAAAATGGGAAAAAAGCAAGATTTTTTTTTTCAGAGATAGCAGAGGTTCACAGGTAATATCAAGTTATAACAGTGCAGTAAATGACCCCACACAAGAGTGCTAGGTCAAGGACAGAAAATATGCAAGTTTTGAGAAAAAAAGATTTAAAATTAAGTGTAAACAGGAAATTCAGTAAACAACTTTTGGTTGTGCTCTAAATACAGCTACTAATGCAGAAATCAAGTTTAACAAGCCAGAAAATGCTCAAACTAGGCAGCTATGCAGAAAAACTTAGCAAATAAACAGAAAAAATACTTAAAATCTCAAAAGTGGCTCCCTTCTTCTCTCAGCGTTTTCTCCTCTTGGTGGGTGCTTTACCAACAGCCAACAAGCCTGAAAAGACGCCAAAACCACGAGGCAACTAGGTTTTAAGAGAGGAAGATGAAGGAGTTTTGGAAATGACCCTGTTGGCCAATAAAACTACAGTTTCAAGTCAGTAACCACTCCTACGGGGGCAGGAAGCTGCTCAAAATAAAACAGTTAAAACAAGCTTTAACTGAACTTTTTAAATCTAGAAAGTGGAAAGAAATTTTGTTGTTTTATTCAAATACAGAGTTCAGGAACAAGTTATAACAGCAGAAAGACCTACTAAAAATGCAAAACGAGAAAAATTAGAAAATGTTTAAATTATTCAAAAGATTCAGAAATGGTGTCTCAATACTATAATGCAGAAATCAATCACAGCAAGAGGTTTTACAAGGCAGGATAGAAAAACTAGTTAAAAAAAAAATTAAATTAAAAGTGGCAGAAGCTTTCTCTTTGTGGGTACTTTAAAACAGCAAATGCCTAAGCCAAACATAGCAATGTTTTAACAGAGGAATGAAGAGTTAGGAAACTGAGCGAACAATTAAAACAAGTTAAACAGAAATTAGGTTGAAATCTCAAATGTGGTCTTCACTCCATGTTTTACACTGGTGGTGCTTACCCACAGCAAAAGCCTAAAAGACTAAAACAGTCAAGGTAAAGGAGAAATGAAGGAGTTTTGGAAATGCCCAATTGGCAATAATTGTTTTCAAGTCATACCAGTCTACGGGAATCAAGTTACAAGTTAATACTCCACTACAGAGAGTTCTTTAGCCAAAAAATGACAAAAAATTAAAAAGTCAGAAAAGCCTATAACGTTTTGTTAAACTCAAAAAGCTGAAAATGCAAATCAAGTTTAATTTCAAAAGTTAACAGAGGTACATGAAAATTATATAAACGAGAAATACTAAACAAAGTGTGTCAAGCAGTAAACTCTAGTGTTGAGGGAAAACGTTCAAATTCTCAACTGAAATAGAAACACTTTTGGCAAAGTTTACAGAAAAATGCAGAAGTTAGGAACAAGCCGTAAACTAAACTAAGTTCAAAAAACTTGCAAATGCAAGTAAATCTTAAATTCAAAGTGGCACTGTACGAGGTTTCCTTTATGGGGCAAAATGACCACACAAACTAGCAAGGAATAGAAAACAAGGAACTGATTTTAAAAGAGAAAGGAGTTTTGAAAAACCTTGTTGGCTTAAAACTCTTTAAGTCAGAACATGTTACAGGCAGGAATCTGCAATTTATCATGCCAAACAACAGAGAGATCTTAACCCAAAAGTGGCCTCAAAAACTTACATTCAGTTGGAAACACAAGCTGTAATAACTTTTAATCTCAGAAAAGGAAAATGCAAATAGTGTTTAAGAGAGAAGTAAAGGGATATGCAAAATTGCAAAAAACAAGAAATATAAACTAAATGGCAGACTTCAATGTTTTCATGCATGCTAACGGGAAATTCTTAAGCCAGAAAAGGCCAAACAGACTACAAACAGTTAAAAAGCAAGCGAAAATTTTAAACTAGAAAGTGGAAAAAAGCAAATTTTATTTTTTTTCTTGGTAGCAGCGTCACATATATCAAGTTAAAAGTGCTAAAGACCCAACAAAGGCTGGAAAGACAGAAAATAGCAATTGAAAAAGCGATAAATTATGCAAACGGAAATTAGAAAAACTTTTTTGTGTCAAAACACTCCATGCAGAAATCAAGTTTAACACCAGAAATTCAAACAGCAGAGCAGAAAACTTAGCAATAAAAGAAAAAAACTTAAAACTCAAAAGTGCTCTTATTTTTAATTTGGGTTCCAAAAACAATTGAAATATTTTAAAACCCAGAAAGGAGGTTAAGGAAAAAAGATGGGAAAAAAAAATGTGCAAAGACAAAATTCTTTTTTCCCCGGGGAAACCCAAAGAAATTTTTGAAATTTTGAATGACTAAAATAGTTTAAGTTAACCTTAGGCAGAAGATAGCAGAGTTCTGTAAACAATTGGCTAAAGACACAAAGTGAAACAACAATAACTTAAAAGACATGAAAATATTGCATAGAAAAAAATTAAGTAAAATGTTACTCACTAAGACTCATTGTAGCAAACAAATAGCAGTATGAGCAAAAACAGAAAACAGGAAAAAAGAATAAGTAAAATTTGGTTCTCTTGCTATACTAAGTAGTTACAACCACCAACGGCAGGAGCCATAAATTCAGCCACTGATAACAGAAAGATTCTTTAGCAAACAAAATGGCTCCAGAAATCAAATGAGAAACCAACCTAAGATTTAAATCTAGACAACTGGGTAAAGAAGAAGATTTTTTGCAGTCAAGTTCACAGGTAATATCAAGTTATAACAGTGCAGTAAATGACCCCACACAAGAGTGCTAGGTCAAGGACAGAAAATATGCAAGTTTTGAGAAAAAACTGTTTAAAATTAAGTGCAAACAGGAATTTCAGTAAACAACTTTTGGTTGTGCTCTAAATACAGCTACTAATGCAGAAATCAAGTTTAACAAGCCAGAAAATGCTCAAACTAGGCAGCTATGCAGAAAAACTTAGCAAATAAACAGAGAAAAAATACTTAAAATCTCAAAAGTGGCTCCCTTCTTCTCTCAGTGTTTTCTCCTCTTGGTGGGTGCTTCACCAACAGCCAACAAGCCTGAAAAGATGCCAAAACCACGAGGCAACTAGGTTTTTAGAGGAAGATGAAGGAGTTTTGGAAATGACCCCTGTTGGCCAATAAAACTACAGTTTCAAGTCAGTAACCACTCCTACGGGGGGGGGGGGCAAGGGAGCTGCTCAATGTTATTCACTGCCACTGATCAACAGAGAGACTTTCCTTTAGCCCAAGCAAAAATGGCCTCACAGAAACTTACAAACAGTTCAGGAAACAGCAAGCCTGTAACTGAACTTTTTTAAATCTCAGAAAAGTGGGAAAAAAGCAAGATTTTTTTTTTCAGAGATAGCAGAGGTTCACAGGTAATATCAAGTTATAACAGTGCAGTAAATGACCCCACACGAGTGCTAGGTCAAGGACAGAAAAAATGCAAGTTTTGAGAAAAAACGATTTAAAATTAAGTGCAAACAGGAAATTCAGTAAACAACTTTTGGTTGTGCTCTAAATACAACTACTAATGCAGAAATCAAGTTTAACAAGCCAGAAAATGCTCAAACTAGGCAGCTATGCAGAAAAACTTAGCAAATAAACAGAGAAAAAAAATACTTAAAATCTCAAAAGTGGCTCCCTTCTTCTCTCAGCATTTTCTCCTCTTGGTGGGTGCTTCACCAACAGCCAACAAGCCTGAAAAGACACCAAAACCACGAGGCAACTAGGTTTTAAGAGAGGAAGATGAAGGAGTTTTGGAAATGACCCCTGTTGGCCAATAAAACTACAGTTTCAAGTCAGTAACCACTCCTATGGGGGGGCAGGGAAGCTGCTCAATGTTATTCACTGCCACTGATCAACAGAGAGACTTTCCTTTAGCCCAAGCAAAAATGGCCTCACAGAAACTTACAAACAGTTCAGGAAACAGCAAGCCTGTAACTGAACTTTTTTAAATCTCAGAAAAGTGGGAAAAAAGCAAGTTTTTTTTTGTTTTTTCAGAGATAGCAGAGGTTCACAGGTAATATCAAGTTATATGTGCAGTAAATGACCCCACACAAGAGTGCTAGGTCAAGGACAGAAAATATGCAAGTTTTGAGAAAAAACGATTTAAAATTAAGTGCAAACAGGAAATTCAGTAAACAACTTTTGGTTGTGCTCTAAATACAGCTACTAATGCAGAAATCAAGTTTAACAAGCCAGAAAATGCTCAAACTAGGCAGCTATGCAGAAAAACTTAGCAAATAAACAGAGAAAAAAATACTTAAAATCTCAAAAGTGGCTCCCTTCTTCTCTCAGCGTTTTCTCCTCTTGGTGGGTGCTTCACCAACAGCCAACAAAATCAACAGGGTGAAGTCAAAATTACAGCCTGCCCAAACAATTTTGTTCATTGAGGCCCATCTGGCTATCACTTTGCAGATAGACTGTCAGAATTGAGGATTCTCACTCTTTGACAACAGGCCTTGACAGTTCTGTCCCATCAGAAACCCCCAGCCAGGTGCATGTTGCACCTACTAGGGTCAATGGCAGCTTCCATTACTTGAGCCCCTCAGGCCAGATTTTACATCAGAGTTTTATGTTAGACTTTGATAGTTCATTGGTTGATATGTTCTCAACTGATTCTGTTTCCCTTTTGCTTCTCCAGCATTTGCAGAAGTCATGTTCAATGGTGATTAGATTCTCCCCCAGCTTCACAGGGTTGCCCATATGTTCTACAATCTCCCCACCTCACAGTGACCATGGGAGCTTCCCAACTGGAGTTGGGGGAATTTCATGAGAAAAATCGTCCAAGGTACATGGTCCCCCACAGAGGCCAGTAAACACATCACCATCCTTGAGATGAGGGCAGTCCTACTGGCATTGCAGAATTTTTGGGACTCCCTCCCTAGGGGTGTGTGATCTCCATTCAAACAGCCAATATCTCATTGTCTGTATATCAACAAGCAAGAGGGAACACATTCTTACCTACTATGTTGAGAAGCGTTAAGTATTTGGCAATGGGCGATGTCTTCCCATCACTTCCTGATAGGAATGCACATCCTGTGGAAATCCACTGTGCTACAGAAAACAAATTCATGGACTCTGCATATGCTATAGAATTCAGAAGTTTAATGTAAAACACAAAGCTTTCAGATAAAATAATCCTTCATCATTATAAAAGCATTTAAAAAACAAGCACTCCATTCAGTAGTGTTTTCAGTCACAAGGTATAACCCAACCTAATGTGACAGCCCCTTAATTAAACAATTAATTACTTTAAAGGAGAACTGCACCCACAGACTCAAAATTTTTTTATTTTATCATGGGTTGGTGTTAACTACATTTTAACACCACTCTGGGGCTATTTACAGGTTTTTAAATGTTTTTATACAGAATTTCTTAGTCTGATCACATGGAGTCTGGCATCCTGAAGTAATTCTGATTGTTTAGTCTGCCTCTAGGTATCCCACAATGCAGTGTTTGTCTGTAAAAATTACATCACACAGGCTTATTTCTTCCTAAAGCTCCTGCCACTGCATTGATTTTACATGCATACACTGCTATCTTTCAGTCAGTTTTAAGTAACCTTTCATGCTGTTCAGTGACTACTTAAAAACACAAACAGTGCAAATGCCACAGAACAGACTTTCATAGTGCTTTTTACTGCTGCTTTTTTTTAGAATGGCCAAACTGCAGTCTTTTGTGAAGCCTGAATTGTACTAGTTTGACTCATCTCCCATCCCCTTTCACACCTAACCTCCCTAGCTGTCAAAGTGCTAAGGGTAGTTTGACCTGTTACCTGCTGTGATTGACAGCTCACAGCAGGAGACTTGACTCATGTCCTGTTTCCTTGTTCTAGCCTTTAATTCCTGTATGGGTAGGGAAAGGACCATGGAGCTGTGACGTCACAGCATGGGTGGGTTTTTAGGACAGTAGTGGTGATGTCAGTTTGGGGAGGGAAATGGCCAGAAAACTACCTGTATTCAGTGGCCTTGATGACATCATTGAATTGGAGACTTGTTTGGGTTTTAGGATCATAGGAGATTACTAGTCTAATGGCTCTGGGGCCCTTACAAGCCTAGCCAAGAGTTTATCCCCAAAAAAGAAACCTCAATCAGCACCTGTCGCATCTGTCAGTGAGGGCCACAGGTGGAATTCCTTGGACAAATTTATGGTTGGCCATCCAATCATCAAGGTTGCGCTTGAAGAAGGTCAACGACGTACTTTGTTTAACATGTAGAGGGAGTCTGTTCCAGAGATGTGGCAGCCTCTGGAAACAAACCAGCAGGTTTTTTTAATGTCACATATTAGATTTAAGCCTTTTGATTGGGTACTACTCAAGGAGTTAGGTTTACGGATATGGAGAATCTCAAGTGAAGCAGGGTCTGAGATTGCCTTGTAGGCAAGACAACAGATCACTTCTGAACAATCTGTACAATACAGAGTAGAGTGATAGTGATTTGAGCCTGTCCACATAGGACAGGTGCTGGAGGCCATGGATTCTCTTTGTGAGATATTTCTGTGGCCTTTCCAGTTGGTGCAGGTGTTTGAAGAGGTACATACCAAACACCTGGTTCCAGGTGTTGTACTCAATTATTGGCCTAATGGAGTACAGAGAGGTAATAACCTACTTTTTTCTGGATGCAATCCCTTTACTTATGAGATGAATCAAGTAAAAGGCTTTTCTGACCACTGCCGCTACATGATGGTCAAATGTGAGATTGCTGTCAACTTGTGTACCCAGGTCTCTCACCACAGGTTGTGTGCTTAGGGGGTTGCCGCTAATGTGGTAATCAGTAGGGGCCATGTTTTTCTGAATGGTATTGTAATACCTTTTTTTGCATTTAACTTAAGACTATGACTTTGGCACCAGTCATTTGTTGCTGTGAGACCCTCTTGAAGTTTGTTAACATCATCTGGGAAGTCAGTGACAGCACCCAACTTACGGTCGTCTGCAAACTTGGTCAGCCACAGGCCTTTTGTCTTTGTCTGGATCTCTAAGAAGTAGATGCTAAACAATAGGGGTCCCAGGACAGATCCCTGGGGTACACCACTAATGACAGGTCTGCTATTGGAGGCAGTGGCACCTATTCTGACCTTGTGGGTCCTATCAGTGAGTCAGTTGGCCACCCACCTGATGAAATAGCGATTTATGCCAAGTTCTGTTCATTTTTCGGTGATGCTCGAGTGGGGGATTGTGTCAAAGGCTTTGGCCAAGTCAAGATAAACTGTGTGTATTGACTTTCCTTCATCCAGTGCCTTGGTGGCAGTCTCAAAAAAGGTTCAACAGGCAAGATCTGCCCTTGATGAATCTGAACTGTGTGGGGTCAAGTGCTTGGAGATTGCCTATGTCCTTCTTTATAAGGTCCATATTAATAATACACTGCATGGCTTACAGATCAGACTTGTCAAGCTAATGGGGTGATAGTTTCCAAGGTCAGTAGTGGCACCACCTTTGTGCAAAGGGATGACAATGGCAGTTCTCCACTTTGCTGGAATGAAGCCTGTACTTAGGCTATAGTTGAATAGGGTGCTCAATGACAAGGCTAGTTCTTGCTGGAGATGGTGTACAATACAGCCAAGGATACTATCAGGTCCCATGGAAGCTGTGTTTTTTTGGCTTGGATAGGGCTTTAACACTTGATCTATGGAGATGTGAGGTGTGGGGCAAGTATTGGGGATGTAGAATGAGCTTTTGGGGGGACAGGGGGGTGACGTTTGTGCTGAACCTATCTGCTAGCAGGTTGGCTACGTCGACAGGATCAGTGTGAGTGGTACTGTTAAGAACTATTTCGGAACAAGCCTGGGCTTTGCCATGGAGGTTTCTGACGTAACTGAAAAAGGCTTTGTGGTTATTTCATCAACTCTGCCTTGCCGTGATTTTTTATCCCTTTTTTGTGGTTGCTGTTTTCCCTTGCTGTGTGGATCAACCATGGAAGCTTTTGTCCATTAATAATGGCACAACCTTCAGCTGAAACTCATGTAGAAGTAAATGTTCCTTTACTGAATTGTTTGTTACAGGATATGTTAACAGTACAAACAAATCCACTGTTAGCTTAGATGAACAATTTATTAACAGTAACTGGGAATGTTTCTGTACAGCAAGGAGATAACTGCTTGGTTCATATAATCCACTGGAAAGAAAGGTACAAGACTTTAAGAGACTGAGTGGCAAAGGTTTAGCTTTGCTGCTTATACTGAGCTTGTTGTAGTTCCAAGGGGTTTAAGAATTTTAAAGATACCATCATTTGGTGATACTTACACTGAACTTCTTAAAAAATGGCAAGAGCTTAATTTAAAGTTAAGCTTTGATTATATGACATTGATGAACCAGTTTTTTTATGAAAATTGAAACCAAACTACAAGATGTAGGTAACTTAGAGAACAGAATTTCAGCTTTTAGTTCTTTAAGGAACTCATCCTTGAATATAATAAAATGTTGGACAGGCTGTTAATGTATGATCGTCACTTGGAAGTGACTAAAAAAATGGAAACTGGCAAGGGATATGCGAGATTTTCAAATAGGTAATATTTTCTCTTGGCCGAAAGAAACAGAGGTTAAAAAAGAAATGAATGGTAGCAAAAGCAGCAGAGCTCTGTGCTTGTTTGTGTCTTTCGGCTTTTCCCGGTTAGGGGTCACCACAGCGGAACTCTGGTCCGCTAATGATTGGCAGTAGATTTTTACATGCCGGCTTGCCGGGCCTAACGCACAACCTTCAACGAAAGAATGCCCATTCACGCATGTCACCACACAGAAGACGCTCTAACTGAGAATTGAACGGGCAACGTCTAACTGTGAGGCGACAACACTACCGCAGCACCACCACCGCAGTAGTAGCAGAGCTCTGTGTATGAGCTAGATATGATAACTGTGCCCATTTGCTGGGTCTCAATGATCAGATCAATAAAGTATGATCACAGAATGATTTGCATCCATCTGTTACTACCTCAGCTCTTTCTTCCAACAGTAGCTTGAATCCAGTAACCTGTACTGATGCACTCACTTATGCCTCAGTTACAGCAGAAGGTATAAGTACAGCAGAGGATTTTCGGAGAGGTTTCTGAACTATCCAACCCGATCTACTGAAGAAAGTGGTACGACAGGGTCGAGATGTCTCAAGAGGTCATCCACAAAGAAGAAGAGGAGGAAAAGGAGGTTATGGCAGTTTACAGACAAGAAGCCAGTCAAACCACCATGTTCAATGAATAGCTGCCCAGTGATACATTTGTCAAGCTTAGAGCTCTCATCTTCTGATATTTCCTTGCTAAGCAATGGAATAAAATTTGTACCATCAAATTCAGATACTGCTGTAGATGCACTTACTGGCTTGAAAGTATTCACTAGGAACTTGAATTTGAAGTTAATGTTTAAGGACTTAACACCGTCACGTTCACAGATATGTAGAAAATCTAGTACACTTGTACCAATAAGCAATCCTGTTATAGCTTTTCTTGATGTCTGTGAACAGCAGGTATATGAGTTATATGAACAGAAAAATAGGATGAAATTATATAATTTAACTAAAGGTGAACAGGAAGCATTAATTAATTTACAAAAGAACAGTATTATAATAAAGCAAGCAGACAAGGGTGGATCAATAGTAGTTATGAATAGGGATGACTATTTGTCATGAATGAATGATAGTCTATCCGATGAGAATACTTTTTTAAAAAGTTTCACCCTTGGATGTTAAGAAATGTATTAGTAATATTAATATGTATATCTATGAATTACAGATGTTGAATATAATTTCTATAGAGTTATTTCATTATTTTAGTATACCATATTCTGACTCCAGCATTGTATGGGCTCCCAAAGATACACAAATCCTTATCCCATCCCCCTATGAGACCTATTGTCTCAAGTAGGGATGGATGATTGAGCCAATCTCTCGATTCCTTCAGAATGTACTGAGTATGTTTCTTACTTATGTAAAAAGTTACATCAAGGACACTTGTCATTTTCTGATACAACTTCGTGAGTATATAAAAATAAGACATCTAGTGAGTTTTATTTTGTAACTCTGGACATTACATCATTGTTTACTGTAATTCCGAAAGAGTATGGAATTGCATCTATTACAGAATTACTAGGTCAGTTTAAACTGCTGCCAAACAGAGATATAGAAACAATTTGTGAGCTTTTGGGGCTAGTTTTAGAGAATAATATATTTAATTTTAATGAGCAGTTGTACCACTAAATAGCGGGGGTGGCGATGGGTCCTTCCATTGCCAACACATATGCCAACCTTAGACTGAGTAAATGGGAGGAGCAATATGTTTATAATGGACCAGAACACTTTGCAAGTAAGATTTCATTCTTCAAAAGATTTGTGGGGACTATTTTTTTTTTCTGGGAAGGTAATTCTGAGGAACTTAATGAATTCAAAGAATTCTTTAATAATTCAACAGAAGTCTTAAATTTAAGGATGAACTGTTCAGCAAATGAGATTGATTATTTAGATGTTAACATAAGTTTTGATCGTGTGGCAATTAATACAAGTATTCATAGAAAAAAAGTCCAGGCAAATAGATTTTTGTATAACCATAGTATGCATGCTTACCCATACATTGTGAAGAGTCAATACTCATGAGCCAATAGGCTAAACACAGATACTGCAGAAAGCAGTCAACAAATGAATGAAATGTCCATAGAGTTTAGCAAAAAGGGATATGATTATGATTTATTACAAATAAGGATGAGACATTACGAAAAAAGATTCACACTACAAAACCTTATTTCTTTCAGGATAGTTTATATAGCATGAGTCATCATAGTAATGATGAACAGAATACTATGCTCTATTTTACTGCCTATAATAGGCGGGTCCCTATTAATTATTCAAACTTTTTAAAGTTCGAATGTCATATGGTCGACACCATATGATCGAACTTTAAAAAGTTTGAAGGTGAAAAGCAGCATACTGTGCAGAATGGGAAAATTTCCCTTTTCTGCACTGAAGTGCGATCTTGGAGTTGATATATTTAAGTAGGGGGAGTGTGGGGGTGCAGGCTTGCTCAGAGCATTGAGGTAAGTTTTTTATTAATTTTTTATTATATTTTCAATGTTTCAAACTTCGCTCATATGTTGTCGAACATATGAGGTTCGAAGTTTTGAAACTTTGAATATATAATATAGACCCTAATAGGCACACTGGGTCAGTTAAAAATATAATAGTGAATAACTGGGGTATTTTAACAGCTATGCCTGAGCTCAGATGCTTTATTGATGAATGACCAAGCTTTGCTTACAGAAACTGCTCAAGTTTAAAAAGTCGTTTATGTTGTAAAGATACGAAGTTTGATGTTAGGAGAAATTTCAGTAGAAAATATGGAACTTTCCATTGTTACAACTGCTGTTGCTGTGATACTATATGCCCACAGAATATTTTTGTACTTTCTAGAACAGGAAGGAAATATCCTTTTAAATGTTTAGCAACATGCAATACAACAAATATTGTTTAGCTTGCTACATGCAAGAAATGTAAAAGTTTTGATATTGGTAAGTCTAGGAGAAAATTAAAAGGAGGAATTATTGAGAATCATTCTGAGATGTGTAGGTGCATTCAAACTAATGCATTATTGGATAATTGATCTGAGCATGACTTTAAGTTTAGAGTGATTGAGGTAGTTTCTCTAAGTTCCACATGTAGTGACCTGGATAATAAGCTGGAAATGAGTGAATATAAATGGATTATCAAACTACAAGCTGATAAGCTGCCTAGAATTAATGCCATTGTAAGCATAAAACCTGTTCTAAAATATAAACAATCATGTTTAAAATTATTATTAAATTATAAGCTTTGTGTTTTATATTAAACTACTGAATTCTGTAGCGCAAGGAGAGTCCGTGAATTTGTTTTCTGTTGCTTGGCTTTTATTTCATTGACTCTGTCTTGCCGTGGTTTTTAGCGGCTTGCCAGATTTACAATTTTTGTTGGAGTATTTGCAATTTTTTGTATATTAGGGAGACAACCAGAAGGAGAAGAATAAATTGTGGAACACATGCTGGTATCCGAGACTGAACATGGCAAAAATGCAGGAGCATTAAAATGATCTAAATTAACAAAGCTGTAAACCAGATGACTTTTTTTGACTTTCATTCAACAAATGTAATATTATTTTCATTAAAGATGTACATTTTTGATTTAATGAAGAAGTTAGTATGCTGCATCTGATATGACAGTTTTTGCATTACTTTCTTCTGGATATTTTGGATGCTTACACAATACTTAAGTGACTTGATTGTTCATTTAACACTGGATTTGATAAGAAATTATGCATCTTTGGTAATCTTTAGGAGTGATGTCATGCGCTTTAGAATTGTTCTACAGATATGATATTCAGAAGCTAACTCAAACACTCCCGCTCTTATCACTCATAGTTTATCTTCTTTGCTGTACGTAGTGAATGGTCAAAGGAATAGCCCAGGCCTATTGCTTTTTGCTCTGATTTTAGTAAAATTTGTATGTGGATATAACAATTTTATTTTTTAAATTATTCTTTACTCTTTTCTTTTTGCGAGATGTGTTCTTTTTTTTTTCATTTTTCTTTCAGAAAGTTATCTTTAATGCTTTCTGCCCTTCTGGATCAAAGCCCGACATCACAGTTTTTTGAAAGTATGACTTCAGTCAAGTATTCTGCCTGCCAACAGGCACACTCAGTGTTACTGTCTTGAGGAAACACTAACTTTCTGTCATTCTGTTTACCTAGGGTTTATTCAGGTACACAATGTAGATATCAATCTCTACAGGCGTTATAGTGGTCAGAGCCTTATCAGTGATTTAATTGTCAAGCTAGGTGTTGATAAATTGGGTGAAGAGATTTTGCCAATTCAAGACATGAGAGCAAACTTTTTCTTTCCTATCCCCAAATATTTGGAGTACTGAGGCAGTTTCAGCCTCCCACCATGAGCTACTGTCTCTCAGGTGTCAGTGTTGCATATATTGTTGGCTCTGTTGCCAACCACATTCCCCATGTGCCTGGCTGTAATTCTAAAATTATTACAGCACTCAACTTTCCTCACTTGTCTAGAGGAAAACAGTTTTTAGTACTTAATAAATAATCACCTATCCAGGCATGTTTAAGGGTCAGCTCCCGGTGATTTCTTCTGTCTATCTGATGAATCTGGACATTTTGGGGCAATGCAGCAATTGCCTCATGTACACAGACAGCCCTCTCCTTCTACCACCCAACACTACAACCTGTGAGAGATGCACTTATATAGCCAAACTGGAAGCAAAGCTCTCTTCACCCAAGACTGAACTAGACAGTCAAGAGGGGAAGGTAAACACTTGCACCACACCACACAGTCCCTCAAAACCTACACCACCAAAACACACACATAAAAACACAAAACACACACCTACATTCACGGAGGCTCTCAATAAAAATCTACCCAAGCAACAGAGACCTCCAAAGCAGAAACGCAAACAACCTGCACCCCCCAACACAACCCAAATGACACATAGCCCACAAACTCAGTGTGCCACTCAACCACAGTCCATAAGGCATAACAACGTACCCAACACTCTAGTCATAGGTGACTCTATAGTCAGGCACACTGATGTTCCACTCATCAGGCTAAACAAGGAGAAAGTTACAGCTGCCTGTTGGGTGCCAGGATCTGCCACATAATGCACACACTCCGGTCACTCCACAGCAAGTACAAATATGACTCTGTCATTGTCCATGTTGGTGTGAATGACCTGAGACGTACCTCCCTGGACTACATGAAAAGAGACATGGAGGACCTGTCCGATCTTGTAGCCCAGGCAGGTATGACCCTAGCCCTGAGTAGCATCCTGCCATCACCCAGAATGATGCTACAGTACAAGGACAAAATGATTGATCTCAACAATTGACTAAGTTTCTGGTGTCATTCTAAGGGGATCCAGTATTTGTCTGCCTGGGATGACATGATCGACAAACCACGATGCTTTGCCAGAGATGGCCTGCACCTGTCACCCTTGGGATTCCGGATACTGGCTAAGGCTCTTGCCACCCCTATAGTGCCTTTTATAGGCAAGGTTCAAATGGCAACTTCACCACTGTAACAGGTACAAGCAAGCAAAATCTGAGGGTAATGCTACTCAATGCTAGAAGTCTAAACCTCAAAATGCACTCACTCGAGGCACTCCTTAAAATGGAGAATATCGACATCTATGCAGTGACAGAGACCTGGTTCAAGGCTCCAGAGAGCACTCCTGCATTACCAGGCTATAATGCATACCACATCTTTCGGCCACCTAACCTGGACCGAAACACTAAAGGCAGAGGCGTGTCCATATTCATTAAGGATATCCACACCTCCAGGCTAGTTGCTCAGCATAATGCATCCGAGATTATCCAAGTGCAACTAACTCTGGGCAAGACCGCAATACAAATTGTAGTTTGCTACAGATCTCCCACCATGCCCCAGGATTCCCACTCCTCATTTCTTGATACACTGGAAAATATTAGAGTACAACCTAACACCCTAATAATGGGTGATTTCAACTACCCCACCATTAACTGGGAAAACTACTCATGTACCAACTCTTGTGCTCAACATTTTCTGGGATTCATAAATTCCAACGCCTTGGATCAACTTATCCACACCCCCACCAGGAGCAGCAATATCCTAGACCTGGTCATTACCAACATGGGCAACTGGTATTCCACTCCAGAGGTCAATTCCTCGTTGGTCAGATCGACCACAAGCTAATCACTCTAGACATCCACATTCCACCCCATCCCCCATTAGGGAAACCAGCGTAAAAAATTTCTCCAAAGCCAACTTCACGCCTCTTAAGACAGAAGTGGCAAACTTCACGACACCCATGCTGACGGTCAATAGAAGTACAACTGCTGAATCCTATACAAATGCACTTTATAAGCACTTAAACGAGTGCATGGATCGTACAATCCCTAACAGAACCAAGATGCTATCCTCCAAAAAAAGGAAGCCAATCTGGTGGTCCCCTGCCATAAACAAACTCTACAACAGAAGAAAGAAACTGTTGCAAAAAAGAGGAGGAACTCACTGGTCAGCCTCAGTAAGAAGCTGAGATCACTCATAAAATCCTCCAAAGCTAGTTACGAAAACAAAATCGCCACTGATTCTAAAGACAACCACAAAGCATTCTATAGCTGTGTCAAGCATCTCAATGGCAACATTCAGATCTGCTCTGAGTTATAGCACAATGGCACTAAATATACAGAACCAACTGATATTGCCAACATCCTGGCAGAGGGGTTCAGTACTACCTTTACCCCTGTCTCACCCCCTAAAGGGTCCATCTCTGTACCAGAAGAATGCAAAGTTCCTGTAATCATGGCTGCACAGGTAAAAAATACACTCTCCTGATATTGGAGTATTTAAGAAACTATTGCTCCTTTAAATTTTGAAACTATTGTAGTTTTAATTGCCTAATTATTGTTTTATTGGATTGTTTAATTGAAGCCTGTTCTTGTATATAAGTGAATGGTCTTCATTGCTCAAATGTAACCTGATGAAGCGCACCTGAGTGTGCGTGAAAGCACTCGTTTCCTATTAAACTTTATTTTATTTTTCATGGTGGTTCCTTGCAGTTTATACTTTTGACCAACTTTTCTGACGTTCGTGGTGGAAGGAACCTTTGAATGGTCGGTGTCTGTTTGCTGCTAATAGTCTTGTTGTTTCTCTGCCTAGCCGACCGTTACATGATGGATGTGCCTAACATTGAACTTGACTACAATCCAACATGTACTTGTGGTACCGATAGCTGGAATTGTTTGTTTTATCAGAAAGAAAATCCGCTCTTGAACCTGGATGTTAAATGTGATACACCTGTGATAGCTACTAATAGCAATGAAAACCTACGTGATTTTTTCGGCTCGTTAAGGAACCTGGAGAATGATTTATACCGGCTCCATAGACTTGTTTGGCAAAAGAGACATTTACAAGCCTGTCTTCATTTCAAGGTTGTTCCGCGTGGCATGCGGGTCTTGTGCATGCCCAGTTACGGAGACAGCCACCCGGAGCTGCTACGGAGGTGGCAGCAGCTCAACATCGAATTTGGTAATAAGTATATACACCTATTACTAGATTATTTTTCTCCTATTGAGGCTGACCTCTTAATCAAAGTGGAAGAGCAATATAAACTTATTACCATGAATTATAAAACTGAGTTTTGTACTTCGAAAATTAATAATATGAATAAACAACTTGCTCTCTATAGTAATAAGCTTGAGCAAATAAAGCTCAAGAAATTAAGACGCGACTACCAAGACTTCCAAATAGGTCGCATCTTTGTTTGGCCGAGAGCAAACCATAAAGAGGGATCGGAATCTGTTTATATATCGGAGACCTCACAGGTGATAACTACTGAGCCTGATGTTCCTGCTGAATCTCTTGTTGCTTGCCCGCTGAATGATGACCGAATAGTTGATACTTCTGATCGAGAGCCCAGTCTATCTAATGTCTCCATACCTTGTAATCAACAGGGTCTAACTTCTATTGACAGTTTGGGTGCCAGACCCAAAGCTAGCAACTCAAGAAATATCTTTGCTGCACCTATGTCTTTAAACTTCCCCCTTCCTTACAAGAGCGCAGCACGTACGCGCTCAACCAGTCGGGGAAGAGTAAAAAGAAAGATATCAGGGGAAACCCCAGAACAAAGAAGGAAAGCAAGGAACTGAATTGCTTATTTTTTAATTTGACTTCCAGGACTTTCTCCACTGACGAACAGTTCATTTTGAATAAAGGCCTATCGTTCATCCCTTCTAAGGGAAGCACGTTATCTGATACACTTATAGCTTTGCGTCTTTTTGCAAGAAAATTATCCCTAAAGGTACTATTCAAGGACAATTTAACTGACAATGTTGATTTTGGTTATAATACGCAGTTATGTAAGAGGAAAAGCTGTTTTGTACCTCCAATGCCGCACCTTGTTGAATGTTTTATGCGTGCCTGTGAGTGTGATTTTTATTCGTATTTCAAAGAGGAGAAACATAAGGGTATCTTTGTAAATCTGAACCACGCACAAAAATGTTCACTTGACTACCTTTCTAGTGATACGGACATAGTCTTTAAACCAGCCGATAAGGGAGGGGGGATCGTTGCCTTGGATACTTGTTTCTATCTAGAACTTATGCATAACATGCTTAGTAATGATAAGGCCTACAAGGTAATAGATAAATCAAAAATAACATCTATTGTCAGCTATGTACATGACACGATATATGACATGCTTATGACTAGATCCATAGATAAAACCTTATATGACTTTTTAATCATAGATTCCCCCCTGATTCCCTTAATTAAGGGATTGCCCAAGTTGCATAAAAATGAAGACCCTCCTCCATTACGCCCAATAGTGTCTGGCGAACATTGGGTTACAGAAAATGCTTCACTATATGTGCAATCCAAATTAGGTATTCTAGTGAATGCTGTTCCCACTATCTTAAAAAATACTTATGATCTCTTGTGTGATCTCAAGCATGATTCAGTAAGAAATAATATGAATAAAGATACCCTAATGGTTACGTTGGACATCAAAAGTCTATTCACTAGCATCCCTAATGACTATGGTCTTGATGCCATAAGATCTCCCCTTGTCGAACTTGGTACTATTGATAGCAATGAACAAATGACTATCTGTTGTCTACTTGATTTGGTCTTGAACAATAATATCTTTCTATTTGATCATAAGGTGTATGCTCAAACATGGGGAGTGGCCATGGGCACTCCCTGTGCTAATGCATACGCCAATTTGGTCGTTTATCAATGGGAGAAAGACTTTATATTTAGCGATCCTAGGTTCAAGAACATCACTTTATATAGGCGCTTTGTAGATGACGTCTTATTGTTCTGGAATGGTGGTATAGACTCATTACATGAGTTCATATGTTATATGAACTCTACCACATCATTCTTTAGTTTCACATATGAATGTTCTATTATCAGTGTTAATTTCCTGGATATTACTATTATAAAGGAGATGAACAACAGCTTAACTACAACTTTATATAAAAAATCATGTTGGAAAAACAGCATCCTACACTATGATAGTTTACATCCACGATATGTGTTTCGTAATATTGTGAAAGGACAAATGACTAGAATACTTAGACTCTGCAGTAATGAGCAGGATGCTATGGAATTAATAAAATGTCAAACAGAATATTTCATAGATAGGGGCTATCCTCCAGATTTTGTCAGCAGGATAACAAATACTTTACTTGAAATGCCAATATGTAAAAGAAGGGAAGGCCATACTCACTATACAAGAGGGAGCAAGAAGGGTTTGGCCTATGGGATTAAATACACTAATGATGTAGAGCATTTAATTAAGATTATTAAAGGAAACTGGAAGATATTGCTCTTGGATCCATCTCTGTCACAATTAGTTGGGAAGGAACCTACATTTAGGTTTAATAACTGCCTAAATATTAAGAGGCTACTCTGTAAAGAAAAATTGGATGTTCATCCTGTTGACATAAGAGCAAATTTTAAGACAGGTACTTATCCATGTAGAAGATGTTCCTTATGTAAATACATTGCCACAACTCAAAATTTTGAGATCCCAGGTATAAATATAGTTTTCAAACCTACCTTTTATGCTACATGTGATACGTATAATGTCATCTACCTGGCAATCTGCAATCTATGTGATGCATACTATGTAGGGATGACATCACGCAGATTCAAGGATCGTATTTACAATCATGTATACGATATAAAGAAGAACAACCTCACAAATGCCTTAGCCATGCATTGTCATGATAGACCTCAGCATAGTTTTAGCTTCTTGGTATTGCAGGTTGTGAACCCTAATAGAAGAGAAGGGGATCATATAGGCACCCTTGAGTTGTTTGAACTTAGATGGATATTGAGGCTAAAGGCCCATGTTGAACCAGGACTCAACTCAACGGTCAGCATTCGCCCTGTTCTTCTAGGGTCTTTATAGAATGTTTTGTTGTCTTTTCTCTCTAATTAGCCTGGATATTGATTATTTGTATAATTCTAGGCTGATAGAGAAAGCTTATCTAAAGAATTTTCATCACTATTACAGCAATTTTTCATTTACACCATATGTCAGCCCCATCTTTTGGCTTTTATGTATATGATTCAGGCTCCATTCTGCCATAACCCATCCATTCTTGCTTCATAACAAATATGTATAGTATAATCTATGACTTGATTATTAATTTAGGAGCCTTTGGCTGCACTTTAATCACATACAGTTTTGTATTCATTTATATAATCGTGAGATTAACACACATTTTTAGATAGTTTGAAATCAATTAATTGCAGTGCCTACTGTTCGAACAGGAATAGGTAACTAGATAGTGGATGAATTCACATTTTAATATGTGTCTTCACCTTACGTTCTTGTTTTTATGTATTACTAACGTCTTTGTTCTTTGCAATTTGATCTAGCTGATAATTGTTCATACTGTATATACGACCTACTTGCTGATATTAGGCATTAGGTAATATCTGTATGTATAATAGAACTTCTTGGGCATGACTTCCTATTAATGGGACATTGTTAGTCTTATGATGGATCCACCATATTGCTGCTAAATATGAGGCACAGCATTAGTGTACCAACTATACTTTTTAGTCGGACTAGTAAACATTGATTCTGGGCTCTTGATATCTAAGGTTAACATTTTATGTGAAGGTTTTTGACTAATATGTATTAGTATGAGATAAATGATTTTAAATTGATATTATCTTTATATTAGTTTGCAGCACGTACTGCTTGTTTAAATTGTTATTTAAGCTAGCGGATAATCTGTAGAGTAGTTTTAACAATGGAAACATGTGCGCAACCTACGATATACTTTTATTTATATTCATATATTCTCATTGATGAAAAACTATGTAATTTTACTTGCAATGCATTTATATGTCTGAGCTTTGATATTGGAGTATTTAAGAAACTATTGCTCCTTTAAATTTTGAAACTATTGTAGTTTTAATTGCCTAATTATTGTTTTATTGGATTGTTTAATTGAAGCCTGTTCTTGTATATAAGTGAATGGTCTTCAATGCTCAAATGTAACCTGATGAAGCGCACCTGAGTGTGCGTGAAAGCGCTCGTTTCCTATTAAACTTTATTTTATTTTTCATGGTGGTTCCTTGCAGTTTATACTTTTGATCAAGATGCTATCCTCCAAAAAAAGGAAGCCAATCTGGTGGTCCCCTGCCATAAACAAACTCTACAACAGAAGAAAGAAACTGTTGCAAAAAAGAGGAGGAACTCACTGGTCAGCCTCAGTAAGAAGCTGAGATCACTCATAAAATCCTCCAAAGCTTAGTTATGAAAACAAAATCGCTACTGATTCTAAAGGCAACCACAAAGCATTCTATAGCTGTGTCAAGCATCTCAATGGCAACATTCAGATCTGCTCTGAGTTATAGCACAATGGTGCTAAATATACAGACCCAACTGATATTGCCAACATCCTGGCAGAGGGGTTCAGTACTACCTTTACCCCTGTCTCACCCCCTAAAGGGTCCATCTCTGTACCAGAAGAATGCAAAGTTCCTGTAATCATGGCTGCACAGGTAAAAAATACACTCTCCAAAGCCAAGAACACAGCATCCATGGGACCTGACAACATCCCAGGCTACGTTCTACACAGACTACAGAACAAACTGGCACCCTACCTAAGTACCATGTTCAATCACAGCCTCACCTCAGGCTTTGTGCCCACTGAATGGTGCACAGCAACAGTTATCCCACTCCACAAAGGGGGAGCCACCACGGATCCTGGGAAATACCGCCCCATTAGCCTGATGAGCCTGGTCTGCAAGGCTGTGGAACGTATCATCATGGAACTTATAAACAATGACATTGGTAATCTCCAAACTCTGGACCCTGCCCAGTTTGGGTTTGTAAAAGGCAGATCATGTCTCCTAAACCTGATAGACTTCTTTGAAGCAGTCACCAAAGCCGTAGGGGAGGGTAGGGTGGTTCACACAGCCTATCTAGATCTCGCTAAGGCTTTCGACATCATCCCCCACTCTGGAATTATAGATAAACTCACTAAACTAGGTATAAATCCCTATGTCACAAGATGGGTCGCCAACTGGCTGACTGATAGAACTCACACTGTGAAAGTAGCAGACTCTAAATCCAACTTCAGACCAATGACAAGTGGAGTACCACAGGGTTCAGTCCTGGGTCCTCTCCTGTTTGGTATGTACTTCTCTGAAGTACAGGCTAACACAGAAGGTCTTTGGCTAACAAAGTTTGCAGATGACTGCAAACTAGGAGCCATAATCAAAACTCCTAACGATGTGGACATCCTACAATAGGGCCTCACTGAGACAGATGCCTGGTATCAAAGACATGGCTTCAAGCTCAGTGCCAAAAAGTGCATTGTCATCCCTTTTGGTAAAAACTCTGTACCCATGAACTACCACATAGGTGGTAGTCTACTTAACACCAAAAGTGTGTTAAGAGACCTTGGGACACAGGTGGACTGTAGTCTCTCCTTTGATAATCACATCGCCACAGTAGTCAGGAAATCCTTCTACGTGGCACATCTCATCACAAAAGGTTTCTCATCCAGGAAAAAAGAGGTCATTGTTCCCCTCTACCCATCACTCATTAGACCCATTATAGAGTACAACGCCCCTTTTGGTATGTACCTCACAAGACATCTACAACAACTGGAAAGGCCACGGAAATACCTCACAAAGAGGATTACTGGCCTCAAACAGATGCCCTACGCAGACCATCTAAAAAACTCCAGCTTTACTCTGTCGCATATCGCCTACTCAGAGGCGATCTCTACCTAACATACAAAGCTATGTCAAACCCAGAGCTGTTGGACATGCTCCACCTAAAGAAATCCCAATCCCTCTGAGCTACACACTCTAGGGACCTAAACCTTGTCACCACAATAAACAGAACATGCTGGAGGGATAGATTCCTGTCCCAGATACTGCCCATATTATGGAACAAACTACCTATCTATATCAAACAAAGCTCCTCATTAGCACTCTTCAAGAAGAATCTTGATGAGTGGATGGGAGATAGGAAATTCACCCCGGTGATAATTTCTGTGGCTCTGCTCGATAGGGACACAGAAAAATAATTTTCTTGGGTGGCGAAAGCCAGGGTACCATTTGGCTAGGCTTATATAGACCCTAGGGCCAATACCCTAGTACCTACCTATGAACCTGTAAAATGTCTGACTTTAGTGCCTCCAGCATCATTTCTTTTGATGCCTGCCTTTTAGATGCATGATTTAAAAGCACTGGGTTTGCTAGTGCCAGTGTCGTTAGTTCTAATGCAGATATTTTTGTCTTTGGATTTCTCAGTGTCACTTGCTGTGGTGCCATCTACTTCAGCATTGGACCTGATTCAGGATTTATGATGCTGGGTTCTTGGGCCCTCATTACATTATAACACCTATGTTGGCTTCTCCAGTGCCATTTCTTTAAGTGTCAGCCATCATTCTTCAGACTTGAACTGTTTTGCATGAAACGTTTGTAGTTCGTCAGCAATCCTTTCACTGTCAGACTCAGTCCATAACTATCCCTGCTAAATACTCTTCCCAGGTCCTCTGCTCTTCTTCTTGTCAGGAGAGTTTTAGAGTCTTCTGACACTGAATCCCCTCCTCAAAAAACAAAACAGGAAGTTTGTAGTAAAAATAAACATCTTGAACTAACACTGCTTACCCCCACAACCCAGCACGGCTGGGGCAAAGATGAAACATTCTAAGACACCCTTGTATTCCCCGTCAGAAGACCTTAATAAGGAGGAAGGCATCAGTTCTCCTTTTTTCCCCATAAGTCCTTATATTTGGCTTATTCCTACAAGAAGATATATTGGGGAGCAGAGAGCTGGCCATCAGACCTTATCCAGTACCAAAGATTATATCAGGCTTCCCAATTTATCTCCAGTCCTTCTTGATGGTATTATTCTTGGTAGACATCCTTAAAGATGCTCCTAAAACTGCTTAAATAAATCCAAATGTTGCTCCTCAATCAAAGAAGATGGATTTGGTCTTCCTATTCCAAACGGAATTTTCCGTTTGCCACAGAGACTCCCAAACCTGATACCATAGTCTGTGATGCAGCCCTGCATAAAGCATCTGTTTCTCAAAGCCTGGCTGTCCACCCACCAGAGATGGAGTTGAGACTGATGGACAGATTTAGAACACACATGTTTATGTCTACTGTCCTGTTTTGCAGACATTGAACTGTCTTACATGCATGGTTTATTTTCCAAGAGACCTGGCAGACACCGTGTACCGTGTATTGAAAGAGTTACAGACAGATCACTGAGAGATAAGTTATATGCCCAAGCCTTTACTTCTTCAAACATGGATGTCCTTACTGTCCAAGTCAACTATAAGGCAGTAAAAAGTACAACCAGAACAGAAGATTATGACATTGCATTATGAGAACACTTTTGAATGTGTTTCATTGACTTCCTCAAGAATACCAAGGTGACATATTTTGGATTCCCTCTTATATGACATATCTTCTTTGGTCAAGAATGTGAACAGCTCCTTAAATGCATGAATAAACAGTGCAAAACTTTAACTGTTGTAGAAACAAAATTGCACACACTGCAGTGTACATTTAACAGGATGCAGAGAAACCAACACCACAAGTATTTGTTGTAGGACAAAGTAACAGCAACAACTGGAGAGTGTTCAAAAGTGATAGCCCTCTCAGTCTGCTTTCCAGTACAACCATAGACCTAGAGGTTAGAGTTCTTGAGTCTTAGTGGGAGACTATAATCAACCCCATGGTGGATAGCATTAGTTCTGGGACTTTGCTAAGCTATTCTACTCTGGATACAGTTGGGATGAAAATTTCCCCATGTATATGAAGGACTGAAGAAAGATTTTAAAAGATCCTTTGATAAGGGAGATAATATCCAGAGATTATGAAATATCATTCCATTCTCCTCCAATAATCCCATTACTACCTTTGCCAGACATCCAAAAGATACCACCAGATTAAAAAGCCTAAGGGCATTATATACTGTATCTCAGTATATATATATATATATATATATATATATATATATATATATATATACATATATATATATGGATTCACTTTATAACCTCGAAATGCTGAAATATCGAATTTCAGTATCTCGAGACTATAAAACCGAATCCACAAAACACCGACAAGCAAAAACCACGAAACCACATAACCGAAAACACCGCACACACTACACTAAACATACAACAAAACACCCACATCACAACATAAACAAAAAACAACACACATACACAACTCACACACACATAAGCAGGGGGGCAAGCCACCCTGCACTATAATGGGGCTATGCCCCACACCCCCTACTTATATATACTAACTCTGAGATCGCACAAACACAACACAAAAGCTCACTCACACACGCACATTCTCCAATCCCTCACACACACTCTAACTCCCACTCAAAACCCTTACAAAACACTCATTTACCTGACATAACACCTACATCCAAACACGGCACCGCGCACCAACAAAACCCAAACACGGACATTACATAGCGCAACTTCATAACCACGAATTCAACATATTTTCGACATATGTCAAATTCGCGATTATGAACGTTCGCTATTTTGAACATTCAACTTTATAGCTTCTAGATACTGAAATTTGACATTTCAGTATTTCGATGTTATAAAGTGAACCTATATATATATATATATATATATATATATATATATATATATAGATACATACACACACACACACACACACACACACACACACACACACAAACACATACATATATATGTATATGTATATAAATATATGGTTCCACTTTAAATCATCGAATGTTCAGAACATCGAAGTTCTGATCATTGAGACCAGAACATCGATGTTCAGAACATCAAAGGTTTAAAGTGGAAGTGCCAGGTAAGTGAAAATGTAGAATTGTGGGAATGTATGCAGGGCAGCAAGGTGCCCATGCATGTTTTGTGTGTGTCTGTGTGTGTGTTTGTGTGTGTGTGTGTGTGTGTGTGTGTGTGTGTGTGTGTGTGTGTGTGTGTGTGTGTGTGCCATCTGAGTGCTGGCATTGCAGGTAGGGTACAGGAAATCATCCATTTAGCACTACCACATATAGCGGTAAACGGGAGATTTCCCTTACCCCACTTTAGTGTGATCTTGGAGTTGGAATATTAAAGTAGGGGAGGTGTGGGGGGCACAGGTGAGCAAAGCCCCCCTGCATAACATAGTTTTTATAATTTATTTGGTGTTTGTGTGATTTATTTTGAAACTTCGATGTTCTGAACATCGATGTTCTGGTCTCGATGATCAGAACATCGATGTTCTGAACATTCGATGTTTCAAAGTGAATCTATATATATATATATATATATATATATATATGTGTGTGTGTGTGTGTGTGTGTGTGTGTGTGTGTGTGTGTGTGTGTGTGTGTGTGTACACACACACACATATATATATATATATATATATATATATATATATATACATATACACACACACAGACACACACACACACACACTTATACATATATACATATCTGTGTGTGTGTGTGTGTGTTTGTGTGTGTATGTGCGTGTGCACGCGCGCACATCATGAATATCCTTAAGGATACATTTGCATATATCCCAAGGGCTTCCATTACAGGAGGTTTAAGGTATCGCATGGTGAAGGCTGTGGTCTGGTTGGGTTTTTCTTGTGACCATTTACAATGTAGTAAGTCAACAGATTGTGCAAATGTTACATTACTATTGGCCTATGTTGTTCTTTTGGGTTTCTAATACCATGACAGGAATTTACTCCATTCCCAAGTCAAAGTATGAATCTGATGTTGTCAGTTTTCATTTTATCCTCGACATATGGGTTAATTTCCAAGCCTTGGAACTGACTCTGCCATTACTACAGCTCACAACAGCCAAAAACTCTTGTACTTAAACCTTACCCACAATGCTCCTCTCCTATTTACCTCAGGTCTCATTTGCCACTCTTCATGACAGACGGGTTCCCCATTGCTTTTGAGCTAAGTGTTTCTTCATTGATATAGTTACGAATTTTCAAAGCATTTAATACTTCTTTACTTCTTTACCTCTTTATTAATCGGTAACCCACCCACTACTTCCTAACCCTTTTAGAATTGTCCTCTTCTCTTTCCGTACACCTAGGTGTATTCTGAACTGTTATTGTTGATAGTTTTTCTTTCTTCTGTACACCTCTGTGTATTCTCATCTATCATTGTTAATAGTTTTCTTCCTGCTGCTTTCTTTTTCTGTTAAAAAAAAAATCTTTCTATAGTGAGTTTTATTGTTTGCCAGGCCTTTCTACCTGTGTGTGTATGGTTTGTATAGTTGGCCTGTTGACGCCAATTGTTAACTAACTTTGTAAGTTTCATTATGGCTGATAAACCTAAAGTTTCTGGATTCAAAAGGTGTCAGACTCACATTTGCTATGTGTCTATTGCTTGGGCACTGTTCACCTTCAAGAAGACTGCTCTATATGTTGCCACATTTTCAGTCACAGGGTGGTAGTGGAAAGATGTAACACACTTATTTTGAAGGGTGTGCTTCAATCAGACTTCAGTGAGGCCTTATCTGGTAATGAGAAAGCCAAGAGTAAGACCGATGTGTCTTACCCTTCTTCCTCATCTTCTTCTTCCAAAGCTTTGGAGAAACCAAAAAAGAGAAGCCTATTGGTGCCTTCCACTCTGTCGGCACTGTCCTTGGAAAGGGCTAAATCTTCGGTTCCTTTGGAGCCCTTGGAACTGACTGACATCTGTACTAAAACTTTGGTTCTGAAGGGACCTATGGAACTGAGTTTATCTATGCAGACAAAATCTTTGACACAGAGCATTTCGGTGCTGGAGCATTTGGACTATTCGACACCAAAACCTTTGGCGCAGGCATCTCTTTTGTTGTAGACTACTTTGGCACCGAGTAAGCAATTTGAGGAGCCACTCATTATGGATCTTCTGAGAACCTCATATTCACCCTCTGTTGACTCCTTTGCAGGAAGGCTGCCTTTGCACTGCATGCAAATTGTTTTTACTACTTTTCTGAAAAAAAAAAAAAAAAAAAATGTAAGCCTGTTTCCTACCTTTCCTGTAATTTGTGCTCCAGATACAGATTTGCTGTATCCAGGACTATTTGAAAGCTTCTGAGCCCCCAAGCCTTTCTGTGTTGGAGGGAAGCCTTCTAGCTTATCAGTGGGAGTGGTAAGCACTAGGTAACCTGTCTACCACATAAGGAGTGGTTCTGGCCCAGAATTTGTAGTTATTGGCCATTTGGGCGGTCTTCCATCTCTCTCAACTTTCTGATTTGAAGGCCTGCATTTGCACTTGTTTCTGTCCTGTAACTCCTGGGCCCATCCCATTTGCTCACTCAAAAAAAAAAAAAAAAAAAATGATCTGCTTTTACTGTATTTGTGTTTCTTCCTACTTTATTTTGCTTTTGCGTCATCTTAAAAGTACTCAATTGTATTTATTACTGCTTGGTGTAACTCATTCTAAGCCCTTTCGTTTAAGCACTTGGGCTTCAGACCAGTTGTTTTACATTAGGAAGGTTTGTGGTCTGCACTGTAGTGGCAGGACAGGTAGCTTACATCCTTCTAAGTTGGGAACTGCTGATTGAGGGCTCAGTGTCTGTTATTCTAAAAGTGTATTAATTCTGTTTTAAGCACTTGGGCTTCAGGCCAGTTATTTTACATTAAAAGGGTTTGTGGTCTGCACTCTTGTGTGAGGAGAGGCTGCACTCTGGCCTTCTAGCTGGGAATTTCTGGTTAAAGGCTTATAGTGCCTGCATATTTAAACTGCTTCTTACTGAAATTGGTACACCTTGTTTGCTGTAGCATAGACTAGATCCAGGCCCGCTGAATCTAGCTTTGTTTGTATAACTTGAGCACTAATCCAGGCATTCTTTAAAGTATTCAATTGTATTTATTACTGCTTGGTAGTAACTTGATTAAAGTGTAGCTATCATTCTAAGTCTTTTGGATTAAGCACTTGGGCTTCAGACCAGTTGTTTTACATTAAGGCTTGTGGTCTGCACTGTAGTGGCAGAACAGTTAGCTTACATCCTTCTAAGTTGGGAACTGCTGATTGAGGGCTCAGTGTCTGTTATTCTAAAAGTGTATTAATTCTGGTTTAAGCACTTGGGCTTCAGGCCAGTTATTTTACATTAAAAGGGTTCATGGTCTGCACTCTTGTGGGAGGAGAGGCTGGACTCTGCCCTTCTGAGCTGGGAATTTCTGGTTAAAGGCTTATAGTGCCTGCATATTTGAACTGCTTCTTACTGAAATTGGTACACCTTGTTTGCTGTAGCATAGACTAGATCCAGGCCTGCTGAATCTAGCTTTGTTTGTATAACTTGAGCACTAATCCAGGCATTCTTTAAAGTATTCAATTGTATTTATTACTGCTTGGTAGTAACTTGATTCAAGTGTAGCTATCATTCTAAGTCTTTTGGATTAAGCACTTGGGCTTCAGATCAGTTGTTTTACATTAGGAAGGTTTGTGGCCTGCACTGTGGTGGCAGGACAGGTAGCTTACATCCTTCTAAGTTGGGAAGTGCTGATTGAGGGCTCAATGTCTGTTATTCTAAAAGTGTATTAGTTCTGGTTTAAGCACTTGGGCTTCAGGCCAGTTATTTTACATTAAGAAGGTTTGTGGTCTGCACTCTTGTGGGAGGAGAGGCTGGACTCTGCCCTTCTGAGCTGAGAATTTCTGGTTAAAGGCTTATAGTGCCTGCATATTTGAACTGTTTCTTACTGAAATTGGTACACCTTGTTTGCTGTAGCATAGACTAGATCCAGGCCTGCTGAATCTAGCTTTGTTTGTATGCTTGTTGTTTGTCTGTTTGCTATTTCCCTGAAACGCTAATTCCACCTAAAATGCGGCTTTTCAGCGCTTCTGTGGATCCCTAGTGATATCTGCATTGCTTATTGTACTTATTTCCTTGTTTCACTTGAAAGAAAGTTACTGTTTGTCGTTTTTGCATTTAAGTTACCTGTAACACACTGCATTTAAGTTACCTGGCACTTGCTCACTAAAGCAATTATATCAGTCAGCACTAAAAAATTAAAAGCACTACACCCTCACAAACTCCCCTTGAGTACCTTGTTCCCCATTAGCCCTTTTTTTTCAATTATAAAGGAATTCCCAATACTATTCTAGCATGTCCAAAGGTCAGTTGTCAATCTTCTCTCCGGTCCAGCTGGTGAATCTGGGAATCTTGAGGCAATGTTACAACTGCCTCATGTACACAGACAACCCTCTCCTCCTCCCAACAAATTCCAACACATGTGAGAGATGCAACCATATAGCCATACTGGACGCTAAGCTCTCTCAACTCAGTACTGGTGAAACCAGTCAGGAGGAGAAGGAAACCACACTCACTACAATTCCAGTCTCACATAGACCTATCACGACAGCAAACCAAACACATAAACACACAAAAACATACTCGGAGGCTCTAAATAAAAATCTGCCTAAGCAGCAGAGACCTCCAAAGCAGACACCCAAGTAACCGCTACCCCAAAACAAAACACATGCAACACATAGCTCACAAAGCCAGTGTACCGAACGGTCACAGCCCTTAAGGCTAAACAACACACCTGATACACTTGTAATAGGTGACTCTATCGTCAGGCACACTGACATCCCGCTCACCAGACTGAACAAGGAGAAGGTCACGGTGAGCTGCCTGTCGGGCACTAGGATCCGCCACATAACACAAGCACTCAGGTCACTCCAAGGCAAGTACAAATATGACTCAGTCATTGTCCATGCTGGTGTGAATGACCTGAGACATACCTCCCTGGACTACATGAAAAGAGACATAGAGGAGATCTCTGAGCATGTAGCCCAGGCCGGTATGACCCTGACCTTGAGTAGCATCTTACCCTCACCAAGAATGATGCCACAATATGAGGACAAGATGATCAATTTCAACAATTGGCTTAAGTATTGGCATCATTCAAAGGGGATCCAATTCCAGTCAGCCTGGGATGACATGCTCGACAAGCCACGATGCTTCGCTAGGGACGGCTTGCACCTGTCACCCCTGGGCTTTCAGATATTGGCAAAGGCTCTTGCTACCCCCATAGTGCCTTTTTTAGGCAAGGCTCAAAAGACAAACCCACCTCCATAGGTATCACAAGGGATAAGAAACTAAGAGTAATGCTACTCAACGCCAGAAGTCTAAACCTCAAGATGCACTCACTCGAAACTCTCCTTAGCATGGAGAACATCGATATCTGTGCAGTAACAGAAACCTGGTTCAAGGCTCCCGAGAGCACCCCAGCACTACCAGGTTATACCTCATACCATGCTTTTCGGCCCCAAAACTTGGACCGAACCACAAAAGGAGGGGGAGTATCAATATTAGTCAAAGATACCCACACCTCCAGGTTGGTGGCACAGCACGAAGCATCAGAGACTATCCATGTGCAACTAACAGTGGGTAAAACTGCCCTCCAGTTCATAGCCTGCTACAGACCACCCTCCCAAACCCAGAAACCCCACTCGGCCTTCCTGAGAACACTGGAAAATATGAAGGTCTCTCCAAACACCATTATATTGGATGACTTCAACTACCCAAACATGGACTGGGAGCATTACTCTAGCTCCAACACCCTAGCCCAAAGGTTCCTAGAATTTATAAACTCAAATGCTATGGAACAACTTGTTACCACTTCCACAAGAGGGGAAAACATACTGGATCTGATCTTCACCAACATGGGGACTCTATGCTCCAGACCAGAAGTGTATCCCTCACTGGTAAGATCCGACCATAAACTAATCTCACTGGATATTCACATCCCAACTCCAGCCCCTGCCCTGAAAACCACAGTGAAAAACTTCTCTAAAGCAAATTTCACACTCCTCAAAACTGAGGTGGAATCCTTCAAAGCCCCCGGGCCTGTGGAAAATACGGCCCAGACCGCAGAATCCTTTATAAACGCATTCTATGAACACCTTCAGGAATGCATGGATCATGCAATCCCAAATAAAACCAAGACCCAATCCTCCAAAGGCAGGCGTCCTGTCTGGTGGACCCCAGCCATAAACAAACTATACAATAGAAGGAGGAAGCTACTACATGATAGAGCAAAATCCCAAAAAGGGAAGGCATCTCTGATCAGTATTAGCAAAAAACTACGGGCACTAAGGCCAGCTTCGAGAGCAAATTGCACAGGACACTAAGGATAATCACAAGGCTTTCTTTAGTTATGTTAGGAACCTGGGTGGGAATTCCCAGATATGCTCAGAATTAGTCCAAAATGACAAAAAATACACCAAACCCACAGACATTGCCAACA
Source organism: Protopterus annectens (assembly GCF_019279795.1). NCBI lineage: Eukaryota > Metazoa > Chordata > Ceratodontiformes > Protopteridae > Protopterus > Protopterus annectens. The sequence continues at coordinate 1,038,048,900 of NC_056737.1, forward strand.
TCCTAGCTGACAGGTTCAGCACAAACTCCCCCCCCCCACCAAAAGGGCAAATATCTATCCCAGCAGAGTGCTGCCCCCCTGACATCTCAGATGCTCAGGTAAGAGCTGCCCTCTCCAAAGCAAAAAACACAGCATCAATGGGACCAGACGGTGTCCCGGGCTGCATCCTACATGAAGTCCAAGAAGAGCTAAACCCAAACATAAAACTACTGTCCAATCTCAGTCTTACTACAGGATATGTACCCAAAGAGTGGCGTACAGCAACAGTGGTCCCTCTCCACAAAGGTGGTGCCTCAACGGATCCTGGAAACTATCGCCCCATAAGCCTGACTAGCTTGGTGTGCAAATCTATGGAAAGGATCATCATGGACCTCATAAATAAAGATATTGGGGACCTACAGACACTGGATCCTACCCAGTTCGGCTTTGTTAAGGGCAGATCCTGCCTCTTAAAACTGGTCAATTTCTTTGAAACAGTCACCAAGGCCATTGACGAGGGGAAGGTGGTCCACACAGCCTACCTGGACCTCACAAAAGCCTTCAATACAATACCCCACTCGGGCATTATAGATAAGCTCCCCAGCTTAAATATAAACCCCTATGTCACTAGATGGGTTGCAAACTGGCTCAAGGATAAAACCCACATGGTTAGAATTGCTTGAGCCATGTCAGACTCCAAACCAGTTACAAGTGGCATCCCACAAGGCTCAGTCCTGGGACCTCTCTTGTTTGGTATATATTTCTCGGAGGTACAGGCCAACATGGAAGGACTGTGGCTGACCAAGTTCGCAGATGACTGCAAACTGGGAGCCATAATCGACTCTCCAGCTGACACAAGCATCCTCCAAAAGGGCCTCATAGAAACAGACAACTGGTGCCAGAGCCATGGCCTCAAGCTAAACGCCAAAAAATTATAGTCATCCCCTTTGGCAAAAACAAAGTGCCCACAAATTACCACATAGGTGGTAATCCATTAAGTACAGAAGAAGTAATTAGGGACCTGGGGACCCAAGTTGATAGCAATCTCTCATTTGACAACCACGTGGCCAAAGTGGTTAGAAAAACATTTTATATAGTCCACCTAATCATGAAGGGATTCACATTTAGATCAGGGGAGGTCATCGTGCCTCTTTACTCATCCCTAATCAGGCCCATAATTGAGTACAATGCCCCTTTTGGGATGTACCTTACCAGACACCTGCAGCAACTGGAAAGACCCCAAAAGTACCTCACCAAGAGGATCAAAGGGCTCAAACAGATGCCATATGCTTCCCGGTTAAAGAAACTCCAGCTCTACTCAGTGGCATACCGCCTGCTCAGAGGCGATCTGTGCCTGACATATAAAGCCATGTCCAACCCTTAATTAATGGACATGCTGCACCTCAGAAAATCCAAATCCCGTCGAGCTACGCGCTCAAGAGACTTGAACCTTAGCACTGAAATAAATAGGACATGCTGGAGGGACAGATTCATAACCCAGAGGCTCCCTTCTCTCTGGAATAAAATCCCAGTCCAGGTTAGGCAGAGTCCCTCATTGACTCTCTTCAAGAGGAATCTTGATAAGTGAATGGGAGAGTGTAGGTTTACCCCGGGTATCACTTCTGTGTCACTGTTAGACAGAGGCACTGTATACTAACCTCAAAAAAGGGCATAGCAAAATTAATTTAAAATGGGTGGCGAAAGCCAAACACACTCTGGCTAGGCTTATAAATGCCTTAGGGCAGATAGCCTAGTATGAACCTATGAACCTATGGAAATGGCAAAATTGCCCTCCACCCTTTCTATCTATTCCACCAAGAACTTAACTGAAGATGATGTGGAGAGGCTGGTGAATAAGATACTCTGGGAAGAGGTTTCCAGGTACCTCTTTGGCCCCAGCCCTGTCTGGTATGGGAGCCAAACCTTCCCTTACTCCTCCGATTTTTCTTTCTCTGACGTTATCTGAAGCATAAGATTTTTTGGCTCTGAGCCACCCGGCGCTGACTGTTCTGGAGATATCCGTATCTTCGGAACCGGTTATTGCTTGGAAGTCTCCTGTTCAATTGTATTTGGAAGCCTCACAAAGCCATGTCTGTGCTGCTAGCTCCAGATGTGGGCAGGCATGAGTCGACTCCTATTTTTTCCGAGACATCTCTGCATCTTGGAGCTTCGGCATGGATCAGCTCGGCTCTGGTTTTGGTCTCGGAAGTTGTCTCTTCAGATTGGGAAGTGACCACAGTTCCAAGGCAGTCTTTGTCTGTTCCAAGCTCCCTTCTCTCTTCAGGGGTGCAGCTTTTGAGGCAATGGAGAGAGCCATGAGTGCTGCAGTCAGACAGTCGGCCCCTTTCACTTCAGAGCTAGTGTCCCTTTCCTCCTCTTACCCAGATATTCAATCTGCACTCCCACTGGGTCAGTGAGTGCTGAGACCACAGGAGTCCCAGAAAACAGTTCTGTCCTCTTCTGATACCTTCCCAGATCATGCCACTGAGGAGGTCCATAAGAACAGAAAGTGCAAGAGGAAGCACTTGGATTCCCCAGAGAAATCGATCACCGAAGACACTGACTTCAATGAAGGGGAGGGATCCCAAAGGTCACCACATGATGATGTCTCCTTTGGATTCATCCTGGAAATATTGAAACAGAGGGGTGACTGGAGGTCCCAAAATCTCTCTTCTGAGGAGTTAGTGTACCTGCAGGCTTTCAGCACTTGACCCTCGACCCTCTGCCTCTTGGGTGACTCCACCCACTGATGAGCTCATTCACTGATCTCTCACTGGGTGTGGAAAGCCCCTGATACTATTGAACCTATCCCTAAGAGACCTGACAAAATTCTGTCCGCTCCTGAAGATAAACAGTTCTGGGCCAAAGGGTTAGCTGTTGAATGAACTGGCTGAAGAGAGTTCCTCTATCCATCCACCCAACAGAGAGTCTCAGATGATGGATACATCATCAATCTTTGCCTTACAATCTTTGAATTTCTTGGCACATTTTACCAGACTTCTAAGGAATCTGGTTAGAGAGTTGTCAGATACCCTTGCAGGAACTGTTTCTGAGGATGTCCAAGAAAAGTTGGCCTCCCAGTTGGCTACCCTCGAGTCTGTGTCAAATTCATCCATGAGGCTCATGACTCATGCAGCCGAAGGGACCACCAGAGTGGCAGGTTCTGGCATTGCCATTAGGAGGCACACCTGAATACACCTATGTGACTTTGTGGAATCATTTAAATCTTCATTCATCAATACACCCTTTGACGGATTGTCCCTGTTTAGCCCAAAAGTTAGAGAAACCTTATCCAGGTATGAGAAAGATGGAAAGACCGTTTCTGCCCTGGGTGTACATATTTTTACTCCTCAACAACCATTCTCTAGAAATCAGAGAAACAGTGGAAAAATGTGGTTCAAGAAGTCCCAAGGGCCTTTTCAGGACACACATGGAGGGAGTTCCTCTAGGAACAAAGGAGGGAACTTTAGTGGAAGACGCCACTTACGCTGCAGAGGTGGCCTGCAAAATCAGGGTTTCAGGGATTGTTTCTCTGGTAAATACTACCAACGCTCCTGAAAGGAGGCCTGGTTGTCTTCCTCTGAAGACAGTCGGGGGACCCTTATCTCTGCACTGAAATGCCTGACTACAAATAACATTGGATGCTTAGGTGCAGAGGATTATGTCCAGAGGTTATATAATCCCCTTTTCCTTTCCTCCTCCTGTATGCAAGAAAATCCCCAACAATCCTCCCAGTCAGAGGGAGCAGGCAGTCCTAGAAACCAAAAAACTGCTAGAAAAAGGAGTCATCCAAGAAGTCCCACCAGGCCAGATAGTGTCCGGAATTTACTCAAGATTCCTTTTAGTGCCAAAAAAGACAGGGGACTGGAGACCTGTTTTAGATCTAAGTGCACTGAACAAGTCAGTTTGTCAGACCAAATTCTGGATAGTCACAGTACAGTCTATTCTTACAGTTTTGGAAAAAAATGATTGGATGTGCTCAGTAGATCTTCAGGATGTGTATTACTGTATAAAAAATAGACAATTGATCCAGAAGTTTCCTCTGCTTCCAGCTGGGAGCCAGTCACTGTCAGTTCAGAATTCTGCCCTTTGGTTTCACCACAGCCCCCAGGGTGTTCACCAAATGCATGTCAGTAGTAGCAGCTCAGTTGGGACTGCAGGGATTCCAAGTATTTCCTTACCTAGACGGCTGGCTCATTACCACTCCTACCAGGCATCAATTGATAGAAGCAACAGACCGTGTACTTCACATTTGTTCTTATCTGAGAATAACTGTAAATTATGAGAAATCAAAACTGACCCCAGCTCAGAACCTAGAGTTTATAGGAGCCCTGATAAATACTCAAACTTCCTTAGCTTCTCTTCCCCTTGTGAGATTACAGAAAATCAGAGTTCAGGTACAGAAAGTAGTCAACAACAAAAAAGTAACCACTCATCTAGTCCTTCAAACAGTGGGCTCCATGGCTGCAACTATAACTCTAGTTCCCTTGGCAAGATATCACATGAGGATACTTCAGTGGTTACTAGCGTCTGAATGATCAGTGTTACACCAACCCATGTCAGACCTGATTTTGATCCCCAATCATTGCAGAAAAAAATTTAGCTTGGTGGCTGCATGCCAAAGACATTCATCTAGGCCGCCCCCTTTTCCTATCACAACCCCAAGCCTTAGTGACCACTGACACCTCTCAGATGGGTGGGAATGCATTATCTGGGCAAGACTGTCCAAGACACTTGGTCCCCTACAGGAGCCAACTTACATATCAATGTACTGGAGCTAAGGGCAGTGTTTTTAGCGTTGCAAGCCTTTCAGACTGCTCTTCCTTCAGGAACAATTGCGATTCAAATGGACACTATGTCAGTGGTTTGGTACATCAACAAACAGGGAGGAATCAAATCCTATTCCCTTTGTCAAGAAGCCTTCAGAGTGTGGCAGTGAGTGATCTCTTCCAACCGCTTTCTGATAGCAACACACATTCCAGCAAGTTCCAATGTGATAGTAGACAAAATAAGCAGGTGTATTCTCCTGCCTCACAAGTGATCTCTCAATCCAAAGGTAACAGAAATGATTTTCCATCAGTGGGGCCATGGGGCCAGACTTGCTGCGACCTATTTGCCTCTCCCCTAAACAACAAGTGCAGCAACTACTTTGCCCTGATACCACTTCTGGGGGAGTCACATAGAGATGCTCTTCTCCATATTTGTCCCTCTGGACTACTGTATGCTTTTTCCCCAATTCCTGTAATCCCAAAATTCATACAGAAAGCAATCAGGCTGAAGAGCAAAGTAACCCTCATTGCACATTATTGGCCTCAACAGATGTGGTTCCCTTTTCTCTGGTCTTCTCTGTTTCAACAGCCTTGGATTCTGGAACCAGCTACAGATTTTCTATCCCATCCAGAGGGATTAATCTATGTGAACATTGTGAACCTCAGTCTGACAGTGTGGTTTATCCAATTCCATTAATAGCCAGACTTCCCTCACTTTCCTGCCTGGTACATCATATTCTCTTAGCCTCTCATAAGTTAGCTACCTGTAAACTCTATGCTAGTAAATTGAGGAGGTTTACCTTTTGGGCTCATGATTACAATATTGATCCCTTTTCAGTGCCCATCGATAAAATCCTAGAATTTTTAGCTTCACTTTTCAAGGCAGGTGCTTCCCAGTCTACCATAAAAATTCAATTAGCTATTAATAATTTCCATAATAGTTTTGAAGAATCTTCCTTGGCTTCTAATAAGCTTTGCAAAGCCTTCTTAAAGGAAATGCTCTTGCTAAAACCACCTTACAAAGATCTTACCCCACCTTGGGATCTAAACTTAGTGTTACAAACCAATGTCCAACTTCCCTTTGTACCATCAGCTGAATGTGATCTGAAGTTTTTTATCCTGAAAAACTATATTCTTAGTGGCAATAACTTCTGCCAGAAGGATTTCAGAAGTAAAAGCCTTATCATGTAGACCTCCTTACCTGATTTTCCATAAAGAAAGAGTTTCACTGAGAACCAATCCTTCCTTTTTACCTAAGGTGGTCTCAGAGACTAATACCAATCAGACTATTAATTTACCAGTATTTTTTCCGAGTTTTGCTAAAAAGGTGAATACTGCTTACATTTATTAGATGTTAACAGACAATTACATTTCTGTCTACACAGAACTAATAATTTAAGAAGATTTGACCAACCATTTGTGTCATTTTCATCTACAAGACTTGGCCAACAACTGAGCAAAGTGACACTAGTCAGAATGTATTTCTTTTATCTATAGTAAAAAGAAAATTAAATTGCTTAGGCCTTTAAAGGCACATTCTACAAGAACTGCAGCTACTTCAACAATTTTTCAATCTAGAGCTTCTCTGGATGATATTTGTGCAGCAGATACTTGGGCTTCTCCTCATACCTTTATTAATCATTACAAATTGGATCTGGTTTCCAGGGAAAAGAGTTGTTTGGTTCCATGGTGCTCAGAAATATCCTTCCTTGAGTCCTCCCAAGATCAAGGCAGCTGGGGACTTTGTCCTATATGTCGAGGATAAAATGAAAATGGACAACATTAGATAAAGAAGTTATGTATTCACCATAAAGTTCCATCTGTGTTGTCCATTTTCATTTATCCTCAACTCCCCTCCCTCCTTCCCCCTGCCCTTGGAGTTTTTGGTGGAATGGATAATGGCTATATATATATATATATATATATATATATATATATATGTGTGTGTGTGTGTGTGTGTGTGTATATATATATATATATATATATATATATATATATATATATATATATATTACTTATTGTTATTCTTATTTAGTTCCAGATATGGTCTCTATGAAGGCTTTTGCGGTTTTTCATTAGGTCTGTCTTCAGCAAACTCAATCTGTGGTAAATAGGAGAGGAGCATTGTGGGTAAGGATTAAGCTCGAGAGTTTTTGGCTGTCCTGAGCTGTTGTAACAGCCAAGTCAGTTCCAAGGCTCAGAATTGAAACCATATGTCGAGGATAAATGAAAATGGACAACACAGATGGAACATTTATGGTGAGTACATAACTTCCTTAAAGTTCTTGAAATTAGTATTGTTTCAGTCTTTGAAAATTAGCCAAAAATGCTCTTTGCAGCACCTGCAGTGTCCCCAAAATTGACTCCTTCTGCAATTCATAAGGCATTACATTTATCTGTAACATATCTAAATATGACTGTAAATTCTTTTTTATGAGACCTATTGCTTCTGCTGCTGTTGCAACTGTCTGGGTATCCTTCTTCCACAAATCCTGGTATTTTATGGCTTTGTGTCTCTCTGTAAATAGGACACTATAATCACTAGGTGTAGCAATGTCAATGATCAATGCTACTTTTGTCTTCTTTTCCTGGAGTACTGTATCTATTTTTCTCCCATCTGTTTTTTGAACTGTTGGTGATGGGGATCCTGTGTGATTTAAACTTCATCATTTTCTATAATGCTTTGGGGGTCATGTTTCCAATGCTTTTCAGTTACTTCACTATTATAATGTTTGCACAATCCACAGTCTAACAGTCTTGCCACATTATTATGCCTTTCAGTACGATTTGTACATGTGACCTTTTAGATGTTAGTTGGGATAATATGCAGGCACCTTAATGTTTATGACCATCAAGCGTGATTTCAATCTCTGTGTTTCTAAAGTATAGCCAAACAATCCACTTATGCTGTTGTGTGCTGATGAAGTCACTAAAAAGGCCGAAACCTGAGTGTACACAGTTGGTGGGGGTTGGCTTTATTGGCCTGAATGTACCCAAAAAGGCATAAAAAGTAAAAAGGCTGGGTATTCAGAAGCCATGTAACTGAAACACTGTATGTTCTAAGGGTTCATTTGCATATATCCCATGGGCCTCCATTACAGGAGTTTTAAAGTATCACATAGTGAAAAACCCTAGCTTAGCTAGTTTTTTCATTTAGTTTTTACTGAATGGCTTGTCTGTGTGACCTTTTTATCCTTTCATTTGGATGTTAGTTGGTATATTTTGCAGGTAACTTAATGTTTATGGACATCAGGCTTGATTTCAAGGTTTATGTTTCTAAATCATAGCCAGATAATTCACTTATACAGTGCTGATGAAGTCAGTAAAAAAGCAGAAACAATGCATATCCATAGCTAGTAGGGTTTGGCATTATTGGCCTGAATGTACCCATAAAGACTTAAAAAGTAAAAAGTCATGAAGATTTAGAAGCCATGTAGCTGAAACACTGTATGTCCTTAATGGGTAATTTGCTTATATCTCATGGGCATCCATTATAGGAAGTTTAAGGTATCTCACAGTGAAAATTGTAGCTTGGCTGGGTTTTTCTTGCAGTTTTTGTGAATGTTTTGTCTGTGTGACGATTTTACCCTTTCGTTTATATATGTATATATATATATATTTATATAGTTCCACTATGAATCATCGAAAGCTTGAAACATCGAAATTCTGATCATCGAGACCAGAACATCGAGTTTCAAACCATCGAAAATTCAAAGGGAATGTAAAAAAAAGAAAAAAACCTCTAAAAACTATTTTATGCAGGGGGGCTTCACCCGCCTGCACCCCTCCAACTTTAATATACTAACTCCAAGATCGCACTACAGTGGGGTAAAGGGAAATCTCTGTTTTAGCGCTATATGCAGAAGCGCTAAACGGGAGATTTCCCGTACTCTGTCTGCAGTGCCATCACAGAGATGGCACATTCACAGACACAGTGTGCAGGGCACCTTGCTGCCCTGCAGAAACACTAGCTTTTTCCCTTTTTTTACTTACCTTTTTCTTTCCCTTGACAACATGTTCTAAACACTCAATGATATGGTCTTGACCATATAAATTTCAATGTTTTCAAGTGGAACCATATATATATATATATATACACACACACACACACACACACACACATATATATATATATATATATATATATATATATATATATATATATAGAGAGAGAGAGAGAGAGAAATATTCCAGAAGAAACATTTTGGATAATTACAGTACAGTCTGTCCTTACACTTGCCTCTCAAAAAGAACCAGGATATACATTTTGGACCTGCAGGATGCCTGCTTCCACTTCAAGATTGCCAAGGAAGTTTCTGTACTTTTGGGTAGAAATCAGTCATTACAAGCTGAGGCCTTTTCCTTTTAGTCTTGCCATCTGGCTCCAGGGTGTGCACTATATGTCTGCCTGTAGTAGCAGCCCATCACATAGCTGCTGCTACAAGAAGTTCCTGTATTTAGATGGCTAGTGCCTTGCTGCTCTGTTCCAGGTAGATTTAGTACACAGAAGGGAGTCATTGTTCTAGTTGTCCACTTTCTTTAGAGTAACAATAAACGTTGTAAAATCCCACTTATCCCAGTTTTAATCTCCCATACACTATTCTATGTGGACCTTTTTGCTCCAGGACAATAAGCCAACTCCTCAGCTGGTAGCTGCCTTCACTCTGGTAGGAGATTCCATTTAAGCAGAGACTTGTCTGAGAGTGTTAGGTCTTATGCCTGCTTCAGTTTTACTAATCCTTCATGCTAGGCTTCACATCAAGGTTCTTCGGTGAACAGTTTGTGTCCAGTGGACCAAGCATCTTATCACATTATTCTATGAGTATTTCTGAATTTTAGTTTATAGTTTAGATACGTGCACTTTTTTTTGTAATTTGGTCTTTTGTAGCTGCAGTGTTTTGTTTTTACTTTAAATATTTTCTTGTAGTTTTAAAATGTCTGCATTTGGGCCAGACAGAAAACCATATGATCCTATATTGTCACCTCTATCCATCTTGACTGGTTGGGTTATCCATCTTGAGGTGGCTGTCATGATGACAACTTCTTCATCACAGCTTCTCCAGTGCAATTTTGTGAGGAGTACTCCTCGGATCTCATTTGCTGCTCTTCCTGTCCCTGTCTCATACAGTTTTGTGAGGAGTACTCCTCGGATCTCATTTGCTGCTCTTCCTGTCCCTGTCTCATACAGTTTTGTGAGGAGTACTCCTCGGATCTCATTTGCTGCTCTTCAGCGTCAGATATGATTCTTAAGCACTCAGCTATCTACACAAATAAATCTTATTTAATTATTTATTTTTCTCTTGCTGTCCTGTTTAAAAGTTTTTCTATACTTTTGTGACATCTAGAAAGTTGTCGGATATAACTATTGTCACTCAGCCAAATTTTCTGTCTCTTCTCTCTCATGTATTTAAGCCCATTTGTCATTTGGACTTTGTCCACTTGTTTCATTTCTTCAAAATGTTCTTATCAATATTGCACTTAGTATAGAGAGGTCTTCAAGCATTAAAAAGTGCCTGAAATGTGGGCACAAAATACCACCACAGAATGCACACTATGAATGTGTGGTCTATTTGGGACATTTAAATTCTGTGTGATATTTGTTCTTCATGTGGCCAGAGCAGGAGACTCACCTGCACCTCCTTCTGCTTCTGTGTGTTCTTTTCAGCAACCAAGAAGTTTTAAAACATGCAGAAAGAGACAAGAAAAACAAAAGGAGATACTTAAATATAGAGATAACAGAAAAGCACAGACGATGTAACTTTGAATTATCTATAGCCAAAGATTTCCAAAATGTTGATGTTGTACTACTTCACTTCTGACAACTTTAGATTCCATTGTCTTGAGATTTTTGACTCCTTCTCCTACAGTTTCTGAGCCATTATTCATCCAGGACCACTCCCCAAAAAAGGTGATGACCACTGGATTGTGATTTTCCAAGAGGGGGCTCATCAGATTCATGATCTCCAGACCCCTTCTGTAGCATCTATAAGATTTTTCAAGTCCTTCAGAAATATTGTTGAAGTTGACTGGGATCTGATTATGAGAGCTTTTGGCCTCCCTTCACCCAGATTGCTAATAGAGCCGGCCTACCCACCCACCCCCACTTTTGCTTCTTCCACAATTCCAGTATCTGATTTGGTGGTTTCTGAGATTTCCTTTGGTCATCCCAATTTTGGCTTTGACTGCTCCAGGAGTTTCAGTCCCAACAGCTCATCCAGTTGTCTTGACCTGGAAGTCTTCAGAGCTGGGAGCATCCCAGAGCTGAATTGTTGACATTGATGTCTCTGGCCCAGCTTTGGGTCTGACTTCTTCAGGTCCTTTTCTCTCTTCCTATGCTTCAGCCCTCAACTCATTGATGCCTTGCAACTAGGGAGACATCCTCTTGATCCATCCACTTTAGGCTAAGAGTCGGCTGTGATGATGTCCACTTGGGTGCTATTGGCACTAACCTTGGCTTTTGAGGCTTTTGAGAGCATTCTAGCCCACCAGCCTGCATTGGAGGGAGGTATACCAACTGTTTCAGCTTCATCTAGACCTCATGTTTTGTCTACCACCTTGGGCTGTTGCCATCCATCTCAGGGAGAGTCCAGCCCTGAGGGCATTAACCCTTCCCAACAACAAGTGAATAATAACACTTCTTACACTTCAGATTATTCCCCTCGATATACCCAAGAAGTGCAAGTACAAGAAAAGAAGAGGCACTTGGATTCAAGACAGGAATCCCTTACTAAGGACACTGACCTCAGTAAAGCGGAAGGTTCCCCTGTGCTCCCACTGAGGGCATCACCTTTAGTGAGCTTATAGAATTACTCAGACAAGTGGGAATTGGCTCACAGATATCCTTTCTTTGAATAAGAAAGTTTTTATAGTGGCAATTAGGGCTGACCCATCTACTTTTTGGGTCATCCCTCCTGCCAACTTGATGAGGTGGTGCAGAGGACTTGGTGGGACCCAGATGTAGTGGAACCAATCTCTAGAAAGCCTGACAATATTATTCACTTACCCAAGAGCAAGACCCTGTTGGGAACTCCATTGTGGTTTCAGTGGCCACAAAAAAGAATTATCAGAAGAATGTTCCATGGTTCAACCCCAATATAGAATTTAGGGTCAAGGACTGGTTTGGTTTGTAAATTTGCTCCTTGAGAATGTTTTTTCTGAGAGAGCTTAATTGCATTTCCTATATTGAACTCCATGTGGAGACCCACTACAACAAGACATTAAAAGACTTTGCAAAGTCAAGTTTCAACTCTGCTGTCTCTCGCAAATGCCACCTTGAGACTTTTTACTGGAGCAAGTGGCACAATATGAGCAGTAGACACCCGTTTTGATATCTGTCATTATGTCTGGCTGAACCTTTGCTATTTTTGTGTACAGCTTTAAAGCATCCTTTCTTAATGCCCCTTTCAATGGATCATCCATCTTTGGTCCCAAGGTGAGGAATACATTGATTAAAAGTGAGCAGGGGGGAAATACTTTCTCCTTTTGCGGTTCATTCCTCGGGTCTGTATTATAACATCGAAGTCTTACAACTTCAAATGTTATAATATCAAACTCTATTCAGTGAACGCTGGAAATAGCAAAGCTGCAGAACACTGAATACTTTCCTAGGGAAGTATTCGGTGGGCTGTTTCTACAGCTTCATTATTTCCTCGACTGTGGAGCGAAGGTTACGGACCGGGTTAAGGTAAGTGTACGAATGAAGGTGAGTGTGCGAAAGGGACCTTAGGGTTAGGGAGCAGGTAAGGTGTGTGTGCGATAGGTACTTTAGGGTTAGGGAGCAGGTAAGGTGAGTGTGCAATAGGGACCTTAGGGTTAGGGAGTGGGTAAGGTGAGTGTGCGATAGTTAGGGACCTTAGGGTTAGGGTTGGGTTAAGGTAAGTGGATAGCTAGTGGTGTATGTATGGTTTAGTAGTGTAGGGTTTTGTGAAGTGTATGTGTATGGATTATTTATTTTGGTGTGCTTGTGTTGTGTGTATGTTTGTCGGAACAGCAAATTTTTTCCCTGGGAAAAAATTTGTTATTCTGACTGTTCAGTTTTCTGGTGTTTTGATCTACTGGGTTCACTATTATAACATTCAAAGTTGTAAGACTTCGATGTTATGATATAGACCCCATCCCTCACCCCCCCATGACTTTTCTCTTGGAATCAAAAAAGGTGGGAAACAACTCTGGTTTAAGAAATCCCAGCCTTTTTCCTTTCACTCCTCTTCTGATAGGACCACCCTGTGGCAGAGGGAGCATCTCTAATGGACACTGCCCTGAGACAGAAGTAGTGCAGGAAACTAAGGTTTTTCTCTAACAAACCCTTCCAGTATTCCAGAACGTTTACCTGTCTGCTCCTCTCTGGAGGCATATGGGGGATGCTTTTCTCTTTACCTTCAAAAACTGTATGGCCATCACACAAAAATCTTGGGCAAAGAGAATAATATCCAGAAGCTGCATTATCCCATTTCATTCTGTTCCCACCCCATGTTACAAGGCTCTCCAGATGTTCCACCTGGCCCAAAAAGAGCTGCAGCACAATAAATTTCTTGGCTGCTACCTAAAGTAGCTACCCAAGAGGTCTACCAGGCAAAAAAAAGGGATCTGGAATCCACTTAAGATTCTTTGTAGTTCCCAAGAAGAATAAAGACTTCAGGCCCATACTGGATCTTGGTCAACTGAAAACCAATGTAATGAAGGCAAAACCCCAGATGGTCACAGTGCAGCCCATTCTTCCACTTCTCAGGTAGGGAGACTGAATGTGCTTGATAACCCTTCAAGATGCCTACTAATGCATAAAGATCACAAAGCTGTGCAGAAGGTACCCTCACTAACAGCTGTGAGCTAGTGATTTCCATTTCTAAACCTTGCCCTGTGGTCTTCTCAAAGTCCCCCTATGTGTTCACATTGTGCATGATGGTAGTAGTAACCCATTTCAATCTGCAAGGGTTACAATTGTTCCCATACTTAGAGAACTGGCTCCTTACTGGAAACACAAAATGAATCCTTACACCTAGCAAGAGAGTATTTGCTCCACTTGTGCTGATTCTTGGATTTCTCTGTAAATTTTGAAACATCTCATCTAGAACTAATATGGTTTCTGGACTTTATAGGTTGTCATTTGGACACAATATCATAAATAATAAGACTCCCAGAATCAAGGCTGACCTCCTTATAGAGGCACAAAAGATTTTCGGACAGTCTACCAGCTTCTCTCATTCTAAGGTTATTGGGGTCCATGGCAGCATCAGTCACCTTAATTCTACATGCCATGTTCTTCATGAGAGTTCTTAAGCGGACACTTTCAGTTCAGTGGTCACAGTCCACTCAACCTAGTCATCATTGTCAGACTGTCAGCTGTGTGTTATCATCATCATCATCATCATCATCATCATCATCATCACATCCACAGGTGGATAAATTCACCTCTAGTATCCCTGGAAGGTTCATGTGTCCTTTCTTTACAATTAGCCACAGTTAATTTGGATGGCACCACCTGCTTTGCTGAGAGATCTTTTTCTAGTAACAATGTACATTCCAAGCTGTTCCAGTATTATAGTGCATAAAACGAGTTGATGCATCCTAATGTTACATGACTGGCCCCAGAACATGACAGTGGCAGTGAGGATATTTCACTACTGGGGCCACTCCCACCAATATAAAATTCAAAAGATACTTTGCCCTTTTCCCTCCGCAGGGATAGTCACTAAGGGATGATGTGAAGTTGTTCAATCTCGCCGTTCATTCTTCACTGATGGGTTTGGAGCCGATCCTTGGCTCCAACACAGCCTTTTAGCAAAGCTCAAAGATTACCAGTAGCTTGTGACCAAGCCCCTTAACCCATGATGCATTGCTGGAATTACCTCAGAGCTAGTTTGACGCGGCACTGATCTCTTGGTTTCCAGCATTGCTCGAGACTTCTTGTGGGATTTTCTGCACTTTTGCAAGTTTTTCTTAATTTTTTCTTATATATGTGTATATATATATATATATATATATATATATATATATATATATATATACATATATATATATATATATATATATATATATATATATATATATGTATATGTATATATATTTCTTAGATATAGTTAGACTTTTTAGAAGTGTTTCCCTTTCCTTTTTATAGCTTTGCCACATTATTCGTGACTTTTTGCTCCTTGGACTTGGCCTCAGTAGTTTAGACTAATTAGGAGTGTATAATATTATCCTATATTGTATTATTTTTAGAGTGGCCTCTTTGGGCATTAGTTTGTCAAAGTTGTTGATAGTTCTTATGGTTGTTATTTTTCTAATTATGTCTGAAGATAAGGAGAAACATCTGAAGTCTGGCTTTAAAAAATGTCCAGACTGCGGACAAAAAATGTCTATGACAGATGCACATGTTCAGTGCATTTATTGCTTGGGTGAGGTGCACCTTCAGGAGTCCTGCAGTATCTGCCACTCCTTTTCTACTAGGGTGCTGGTTGATAGGAATAGGAAACTCATGGATCGAGGTATCCTTAAGCACTCCTTTGTAGAAGCTTTGTCTGACCAGGATGGGGCCAGCAAGTCATCAAAATCTTCAAAATCTTCCTCGGAGTCTAAATAAAAAAAATAAAAAAAGTGGAATATACTGTGACTTCAGCTCCATAGCCTTTAGAGCTGACAGTCTGTTCTTTTCAGAGCCGGGACTCTGGCTTGGAACTGGTGTCCGAGACTCCCTCTTTTCCACTTCTCCAGTTGGCACCATCGGTGCTTTCTTCCAGGTCATCTGTTAGCCTTTCTGATTCGGACATGGATCGACTGGTACAGAAGCTATTAATGGCACCAGGCCTAGCTAAATTGTTGTCAGCTCTGACCTGGGCATCGGAACCGAAGAGCACACTCCCTGAATTGACTACTCCTCCTCCGAGCCGTATTGGTCCTTCGCAGCTGGAGGAGGCCGACTTGATGATTGTAGAACACTTGGAGCCGATGGCTGTTCCAGTATCATCGGCGCCATCTGCACGGACGTCCTCGGTGCCGACCGGGAACTCTAGGAGCTGACACTCCCCTGTCAGATCCAGGGAGGATAGTTGCACTGACTTGTTGGTGCTGACTCTTCCTCTCAGGGCTTCGGCTCGGGTGAGCTCGGCTCCTACCTTGGGCTTGGAGCCCATGGCATTGGTGTGGGAGGGGATCGCAGTTCCTTTGGGTCCGTCGACTCCTTCTCATCAGAGCCATGGTGCTTTCGAAGCCATGAGGCGAGTGTTGTATCCAAAGACCTCCTCATCATCAGGTTTGGCCTCTTCTTCCCTTAAAGTGCTTGTGTCCGCTTCTGTTACTATTGGTCATCCCAAGGGTAAAGACCCAGAGCCTCAGGTAGCCCCACTGGGCACTCCCTGCTCTTCTGAGACTTTCCCAGAAGTCCCCACTGAGGAAGTACTCAGAAAGAGACTGTGCAAGAGGAGGCACTTGGACCCCCCCACAGGAGTCCCTGACATCTGACACCAACTTGGAGGAGTCAGAAGCATCCCCTCGATCCACCTCTGAGGATATCTCCTTTGCAGAGATACTTGAGATCCTTAGGCAGAGGGGTGATTGGCAGTCCAAAAGCCGTACTGAGGACGAGTCGGTTCTTCTGAAGGCTTTCGGGTCTCAACCTTCCACTTCCTGGGTGTCTCCACCCTACAATGAATTTATGCAATTGGTCTCTTGTAGGGTGTGGGAGTCACTGTAGTCCATGGAGCCTGTCCCTCGGAGGCCTAATAAATTTATTTCTGCCCCTGTCGATAAATCCTTTCTGTCCAAAGGAGTTCCTGTTGATGCCATGGTGGTGGCAGTGGCCACAAAGAAGGAATTGTCGGAAACTTCTGTGTCTATCCATCCTCCTAACAGAGAGTCCAGGATCATGGATAGATATGGGAAACGCATGTTTAGTTCAGCAACTTTCACTCTGCGATCACTGAACTATCTGACCCATTTTACCAGACTGCAAAGAGATCTCCTTAAGAAGCTGGGAGATTCTCTTCAGGGTACTGTAGCTGCAGGCATCTGACAAAGTTTTGGCCCAGCTTGCTACCCTTAATTCCATTGTGAACTCATCCATGAGCCTCATATCATATGTGGCTGATGGTTCAAGTAGGGCTGCAGGTACAGGGATTGCTCTTCACAGGCATGCCTGGATGCACCTCTGTTCCTTTGCGGAACCTTACAAGTCTTCATTTGTAAACACCCCGTTTGATGGCTCATCCTTGGTTTGGGCCAAAGGTAAAGGAAACATTGACCAGGTGTGAACAGAAGGGAAAGACTCTGTCTGCCATCGGAGTCTATTTTTCCACCCCTACTCTACCTTTCCCAGAGGCCAAAGGGGAGGGAAGATGTGGTTCCGGAAAGCCCAAGGAGCCTTTCAGGACACATGTGGAGACCCCCCCTCAAGGGGCAGAGGAGGGGGTAATAATGGAAGACGCCACCCTCACTGCAGAGGGGGTCCGCAACTCCAGGTTGACAGAGATCATTTCTCTGGCCAACCCTATCAGCACTCCTGAGAGGAGGCCCGACTGTCCTGCTCTGGAGGCGGTTGGGGGTCGCTTATCTTTGTACCCAGAAACCTGGTTAGATATCACAAATGACAGATGGGTACAAAGCATCATTTCCAGAGGGTATTTCATACCGTTCTCCGCTCCACCCATTCCCGTCAAGAGAATCCCGGATGTTCCACCCAGTTACAGGGAACAGGCAACCATAGAGGTCCGCAAGTTGCTAGAAAAAAAGAGTTATCCAACCAGTCCCAGCAGACCAAACAGGATTCGAAACTTATTCAAGATTCTTTTTGGTTCCAAAGAAAACAGGGGACTGGAGACCAATTTTGGATCTCAGCAGACTGAACCAATTTGAAAAAAAAGAGAAGTTTCTGATGGTCATGCTTCAGTCCATACTCCCTTTTTTAGGGAAGGGCAATTGGATGTGCTCGATCAATCTCAAGGATGCGTACTACCACATAAAAATGGCCAGACCATCCAGAGATCATCTGCATTTCCGGCTGGGAGCCAGTCACTACCAGTTTTGAGCCCTGCCCTTTGGTCTCACTTCAGCTCCCAGAGTGTTTACCAAATGTATGGCAGTGGTCACGGCTCACCTGAGGTGTCTAGGATTCCAGGTGTTTCCATACCTAGAAGACTGGCTCCTTACCTCCACCACCAGGCATCAACTGATTCAGGCAACAGAATCCAGTCTGACACTGTGCAACCATTTAGGCATTACAGTCAACTTCGAAAAGTCTGCCTTGTCACCATCGCAGCATATCGTCTTTATAGGGGCAGAGTTAGATACTTCAACCACCACTCTACGTCTTCCAGTCAAAAGGGTATCAATTCTTCACCAACACATCACATCACTGGTTTTAAAGAACAGAGCTCCAGCTGCAGAGGTCTTGAAAGTACTAGGTTTGATGGTGGTAGCAATTTTAGCCATTCCATTCGTGGGGATGCATATGTGGCTTCTTCAATGGCTCCTGTTCACTCAATGGTCTTACCAGGAGTTGCCAGTGAACCATATGATTCTGATTACAAACTCTTGCAAGAGGGATCTTCAGTGGTGGTACATGTCACAATAGGACGCCCCTTTGTATTTCCCCCTCCAGTAGCCACTGTGACCACGGACACTTCCCTGATAGGGTGGGGGGGGGCATTTTCAGGGAAAGACTGCCCAAGGCACATGGATGGATCAAGAGTCATATTTGCATATCAATGTCCTAGAGATGAGAGCGGCACTTCTGACGTTGCAGTACTTTCAGGACTCTCTCCCTCTAGGGACAATTGCCATACAGACAGACAACATGTCAGTGGTCTGGTATTTGAACAAACAGGGCGGGACCAAGTCTTACCCCCTTTGCCAAGAAGCCATCAGGGTTTGGCAGTGGGCTGTGTCATCCCAGAGCTTTCTTTTGGCAATGCACATCCCAGGGAGATCCAACATGATAGCGGACAAGCTGTGCAGGGCAATATTGTTGCCACACCAGTGCTCCCTCAAACAGGAGATTTCAGACAGGATTTTCCACAAATGGGGCCAGCCTTGCTGCAATCTTTTTGCCAGCCACATCAACACCAAATGCAGAAGCTACTTTGCCCTGATCCCCCCTCTGGGAGAACCCCCGAGGAATGCACTCGTACATGATTGGCCCCCGAGTCTCCTCTATGCATTTCCTCCAATTCTGCTGATACTCAGATTTTTACAGAAAGCGAAGTCACTGGGAAGGACTGTCATTCTTATAGCTCCTCATTGGCCTCGGCAGATTTTTTTTCCATTTCTTTACCATCATCTCTTGGAGGATCCATGGACCCTGGACCCAGTTCCAGACTATCTGACACACCCGTCAGGGGACCTTCGTCCTTCCCTGCAGTCACTGAAGCTAACTGCTTGGCTGCTCCTGTTCCCCGTATAGCCAGGCTTCATAATTTTTCAGATGACATAAGTCAAATTTTGTCGACTTCCCACAAACCTTCCACCAGAAAATTGTATCGTAGTAAGTGGAAAAGATTTTCCATTTGGGCTTCTAACAAAAGCCTTGATCCTTACCAAGCTCCATTGTCATCCATTCTCGAATTCTTGACCAAGATTTTTCATGAAGGAGCTGCAGCTGCTACCGTTAGGGCCCAGTTACCAGCTATATCTAATTTCCATCTAGGTATTGATGGACTGAATATTATGCAACACCAGTTATCCAAGACCTTCCTCAAAGGTACTTTTCACGAGTCCTGCAGTGAAGACTCATTCTCCCTGGAGCTTAAATTTCATGCTTTTTCCGTATTATTCTTTCTCCCTTCGAACCAGCATCATCTTGTGAGCTCAAGTTTCTGTCATGGAAAACAATTTTTCTAGTGGCCATTACTTCTGCCCGCAAAGTGTCAGACCTTCAGGCATCATCTATCAAGCCTCCCTATATGATTTTTCATCCTGACAGAGTATCCCTTAGGACTAACCCTTCCTTTTTGCCTAAAGTATGTTCTGAGACAAACATAAATCAAGTTATTGAGTTGCCTGATGTTAAGTTGTCAATCTCGCCTTCATTCTTGCTGGATGGGTTCAGAGCCGATCCTCAGCTCCGACTCGGCACTTGCTAAGCTCGAGAGCTAATTTTACCAGCTCGAGGCAACCCTATATCCCATGATGCAAGGCGGAGATTACCAGATCTCGTTTGCTGCTTCGCTAACGAGGTGCCTTTTTTTACCAGCTCCAGGTAAGTGAACTTATATAGACTCTTGTCTACCCCCCTTTCTAACTTTTTTCACCTAAGTATTATTTTTTGTTAGTGTCGATTCACGTTAACCCTATTCCCGTCAGTGTTCCCTCCTTTAAGTGGATTATTCCCTTACCCTTGTAGGCCTTAGGCCTTCCCCTCCCTAAATTTTTTCCTGTCAGGGAATTTTGTGTGTGTGACTGTCTGTATCCCTGTCAGTGTAAAATAGATTAATTTAATTTAATTTAATTTTGGACTGAGTGTGTTTGTGTGTCGGTGTGTTTAAGTGTTTCATCGACACAGTCATGTCGAAGGACACTAAGGTCTCAGGTTTCAAGAAGTGTGACTCGTGCTGTCAGAAAATGTCTCTGACAGACGGTCACACTTCTTGTATTTATTGCCTGGGACCTTCTCACCTGCAGGACTCTTGTGCTATCTGTCATGCTTTCAGCCCAAGAGTCCTGCAGGAAAGAAAAAATAAGCTCATTTTAAGGGGCTTATTAAAACCCGAGAGCTCCCCGACTAAGTCGGCGCCGGGGAAGCCCTCGAAACCTGCTAAGCCTTCAGCTCAGGCTTCCAAGCCGTCGGCTTCAGGTTCGTCTTCACCTGGTTCAAGATCAGCTCCGGCTGGAGCCGATCCTTCTATACCAGTGTCAGTATCGGCTCCATCCGGCGCCGATACTGTCTAGACACTCAGTGTCGGCTCCGGTTGGAGCCGACGTCTCTTCGGCTCCGATGGCTCTATTGATCTCAAAAAAGAGGTCTCGATCCCCTTCTGTGGAATCCATTCATTCGGCTCCGAGATCACCTTTGCTCTCGGAGCGGAGCCATCGGAGCCGATCTTCTCGGTCATCCAGGCTATCTGATCACGACCTTGAGAGAGTGGTAAGTAGACTATTAAAGTCTCAGGCATTGGCCCAAATTCTCCATAGCCCATCTCAACAGACGGTAGCTATATCACACCCACTGAACATTCCTCCTTCGACTCTCTTACAGAGCTCAGAGCCGGAGCTCCTCGGAACCGGTACCATTGTGACCTCGGAGCCGATACAACCCCTTTCGGCTCCTTCGTCCTCGGCTCCGATTTCCTCCTTGAGACCTTCATTGGAGGGATCCGGGCGTCTGCTCTCTCTCGTCAGCTCTGAGGGGGCGAGTGGCATCGGACCCTTGTCCGACCCCGTTCTCCCTCTCGGAGCTTCGGCGTTGTTGAGCTCGGCCCCGACATCTGCCTCGGAGCCTTCCCTATCGGTGAGGCTTGGGGTTCCTATCTCTTCGGAGCGGGAGCCTTCTGGTCTCTCTGATGGGGGAGCCTTTGAGGTGATGAGGAGTGTACTAGCCCCTGGGCTTAGTCAACGGACAGTTCCATCAGCTCCTCCCACTACAATGCCTGCTGACGTCTCTTCTCACTCTCTTGCTCCCAGACCCAGAGATCCAATGCCTCAGGTTTCCTCATTGGGAATATCTTCCTCTTCCGAGGCTTCTCCTGAGCCATCAGGAGCACCCCCCCATAAGAGGACATGTAAGAGGAAACATGTAGACTCCCCTGAGTCTACTACATCAGATACTGACTTGGATGAGTCGGAGGCGTCCCCAAGGTCCTCCTCTGAGGATGTCTCATTTTCAGACATCCTTGAAATCCTTAAACAGAGGGGGAACTGGCCCTCCCTTAATCCCTCCGAGGACGAGTCAGTATACCTGGAGGCGTTCGGATCTCGACCCTCCACCTCCTGGGTGTCTCCGCCTTTCGACCCTTTCATGGAAGTAGTGGCTCGGAAGGTGTGGATGGCTCCGGATTTGGTGGAACCTACCCCCAGGAGACCTTCAAAATTTATTACAGCTCCACAAGATAGACAATACTTAACAAAAGGTGTCCCAGTTGATGCCATGGTGGTGGCTGCTGCCACCAAGAAGGAATTAGCTGATCCTTCAGTACCTGTTCATCCTCCTAATAAGGATTCTAGGACTATGGACAGGTACGGTAAGCGGATTTTTTCTTCAGTGACTTTTGCCATGAGATCGCTGAACTACCTATGCCACTTCACCCGCCTTTAAAGAGATGTTCTTAAAGAGTTGGGGGAAGTTTTACAGGATCCGTCAGCTGCTGGGTCTCAGGATAAGATTACCTCACAGCTAGGAATCCTTAACTCCATTGCTAACTCCTCCATGTGGCTCATTTCTTATGCAGCCGATGGAGCGAGTAGAGCCGCAGGCACAGGAGTGGCTTTAAGGCGTCAGTCCTGGATGCGGCTTTGTAATTTTGCAGACCCCTTCAAGGCGTCTTTCACAAACTCCCCTTTTGATGGCTCGACCTTGTTCGGTCCTCAAGTGAAAGACACTTTGACTAGATGCGAACAAGATGGCAAGACTCTTTCTGCCGTAGGAGTCCGTTTCTCTGCCCCTTCTAGACCTTACCCCAAAGGACAGAAGGGAGGAAAAATGTGGTTCCGCAAATCTCAAGGAGTCACGTCTGACGATTTAAGTCAGTTTACCCCCAGAGGCAGAGGGGGTAACAACAATAGACGCTGCCCTAGGGGCAGAGGGGGTCCGCAGAATCAGGGTAGCAGAGAGCCTCTTTTTGACAAACCCTTCCAGCATCCCTGAGATGTTGCCCGATTGTCCGCCTTAGGAGGCAGTCGGGGGAAAATTATCGCTGTACCCAATAGCCTGGCTTTCCCTTTCTTAAGACAAATGGGTACAGTCAATTATATCCGAGGGTTACAAAATTCCCTTTATTCAAACCCCAATTCAACAAAAGGGAACCCTTCCAGACGTTCCACCCGGTCTAAGGGAACTAGCAGTACTAGAAATATCAAAACTGCTAGTAAAAAGAGCCATCCAGCCAGTCCCGGCAGACCAATTAGGATCCGGAATCTACTCAAGGTTCTTTTTAGTTCCAAAAAAGACAGGGGACTGGAGACCAATATTAGATCTGAGCAAACTCAACAAGTTTTGTAAAGAAATCAAGATTCCGGATGGTCATGCTCCAGTCCATACTGCCCTTTCTGGGCAAGGACAATTGGATGTGCTCAATAGATCTTCAGGATGCGTACTATCACATAAAAATTCACAGACGCTCCAGAAGATTTCTCCGCTTTCGGCTGGGGACCAGTCACTTCCAATTCAGAGCCCTGCCCTTTGGACTCACTACAGCCCCCAGAGTGTTCACCAAATGCATGGCAGTGGTTACGGCTCACCTGAGACGTCAAGGATTCCAGGTGTTTCCATATCTAGATGACTAGCTCCTCACTGCCACCACCAGGCATCAGCTTCTCCAAGCCAGAAATTACACCATTCACACCTGCAGAGGGCTAGGAATTTCTATAAACTTTGAAAAATCTGCCTTGTCGCCTTCTCAATATATTACCTTTATAGGTGCAAATTTGGACACCGTACAACTTTCTGCAAGGTTGACAGACCAGAGGATCTTGGACATTCAAAAACACGTCCAAGTGATTCTATTCAGCAACAAAATTCAGGCCAGATTTGTTCTAAAAGTACTGGGTCTTATGGCGGCCGCCATAACACTTCTTCCCCTCGCCCGCTTTTACATGCGGCTACTACAATGGATGCTATTCACTCAATGGTCTTTTCAACAACTTCCCATGCGTCACCGGATCATAGTAACCCCAACTTGCAAAAGACATCTGACTTGGTGGGTATAGTCCCCTCAAATCCATCAAGGCAGACCATTTGTTCCTCTTGCCCCAGTTGCCATGGTTACATCGGACGCCTCCCTGATCGGGTGGGGGGGGCATTATCAGGGCAGAATGGTCCATGGCACTTGGCAACCTTACGAGTACCATCTGCACATAAATGTTCTGGAGATGAGAGCAGTGCTTTTAACATTGCAAGCCCTCAACGACTCTCTTCCTCAGGGAACAATTGCAGTTCAAACGGACAATATGTCCGTAGTATGGTACATAAACAAACAGGGCGGAACCAAGTCCTATCCACTATGTCAAGAGGCTCTCAGACTCTGGCAATGGGCGATCTCCTCTCATCGGTTTCTGATAGCAACGCACATCCCCGGGAAATCCAACATCATAGCGGACAGATTGAGCAGAGCTATTCTCATGCCTCACGAGTGGTCTCTCAAACAGTCAGTGACGGAAGAGATTTTTCAGAAGTGGGGAATTCCTTGATGCGACCTTTTCGCTACACCTCAAAACAGCAAATGCCCAGACTTCTTCTCTCTCTTCCCCCTTCCAGGCCATCCCCCCAGAGATGCTCTAACCCAAGATTGGCCCCGGGGACTTCTTTATGCTTTTCCCCCTTTTCCGCTGATACCTCAGCTAATTCAGAAAGCAACCGCCTTGAGAGCCAAATTGATTCTCATTGCCCCTTATTGGCCTCGACAGATATGGTTTCTGTTCCTACATCGTTACCTCTTGGTACAGCCATTGCATCTGGACCCGGTTCCAGATCTTCTGACCCACCAGTCGGGTTACCTGCACCAATCCATACCCTCTCTCAACCTCACTGCTTGGTTGCTCCACTTCCATCCTTAGCCAGGCTTCCTATGATTTCTAATCCTGTACGGGATATCATAGTAGCTTCCCTAAAATCTTCTACCAGAAAGATCTACACTAGTAAATGGCGACGTTTCTCTTTCTGGGCAAAAGCTAGGAACATAGACCCCTATACTGCTCCAGTTCATTCGGTATTGGACTTCCTAGCTGACATTTTTAATTCAGGATCCTCTTCTTCCACAGTGAAAGTTCAACTGGCAGCCATTTCAAATTTTCACATAGGCTTTTTGGACCACAACATCATGTCACATAAACTTTGCAAGGCATTCCTTCGAGGTATCTTTTTATTGAAACCTCCAATTAGAGACCCCCCACCACAGTGGGATCTAAATTTAGTTTTAACATCCTTGATTCTTCCCCCGTTCGAACCTGCAGCTGCCTGTTCCTTGAAATTGCTTTCTTGGAAGACACTTTTTCTAGTTGCCATTACATCTGCCAGGAGAGTATCTGAGCTTCATGCTCTCTGTGTTCGTCCTCCCTATCTAATATTTCACAAAGATAGGGTATCCCTAAGAACTAATCCGTCTTTCTTACCAAAGGTGGCATCTCAGACTAACCTAAATCAGTCCATTGATCTTCCAGTATTTTTCCCGAATTATTCTGATAGAGCTGAACAAAAGCTACATTATCTCGATGTTCACCGTCAGCTGAGATATTATCTAGATAAGACAAAAATTTCTAGGAAGTCTGATCAACTTTTTCTATCCTATGCAGAGAACAGGAAAGGCCTTCCAGTTTCTAAGGTAACTTTATCTAGGTGGCTGTCTTCCTTGATCACTTACATTTATCAGCTCAGGGACAAAGAATTGGTTTCTATCCCAAAAGCCCATTCTACCAGAGCTCTAGCTACATCTACAGCCTTTCAAGCTAGACTTCCAATAGACACTATTTGTGCAGCAGCCACATGGGCCTCTCCTCATACCTTTGTCTCACATTACAAATTAGATTTGGTCTCCAGAGACAGAGCAAATTTTGGTTCCACCGTTCTCAAGAGTCTGTTCTAATGAGCCACCCAGGAAAGAGGTGCTAGGGACGCGGTCCCATCCAGCAAGAATGAAGGCAAGATTGACAACTTAACATTTAGAAGTTATGTACCTAAGAAGCAACAGCTCACGGCCAAAGTAAACACCAGAACCTGGATACAATGATGTTCGACCAAAATCCTTTAATTACACCTTCGTTGTCCACAGCAAAAACGTACAGCTCACAAATGAACACACCAATGCAGTCAAGCGCTACCTGGCTCTCCCAGGCTTTTTCAAGACCATTAGAAACTGGGAATACCTTCCATTTTTATATGCTTTTGGCTTCCCAATCATCCTATTATTAATTGTAATTGATTGCAATTACTTGTACTTAAGCCATGCTTGATGCTTAAAGCTGTATTAGCAGATGCTTTTGTCTTAAAATAGCTTAAATCACAATCTTACACATACATTTTCATTACTTAACAAAACATTATCATTTACATTATTAAAAATCCATAACTAACAAATTTAAGTGAAACATATAAAATTTTATAAGTTAAAAGTTTGTTTATCTTGCAAAAGACCAAGTAGTTTAAAACTGTTTAAGCATATTATGACTGTAAGCAAGCCATATCCAAATCCTATCCTTCAAATTTTAAAATGGCATTAATAAATAACTATTACCAAACAACAATTATTAATAACAATAGTGATATTGTTATGGGTAACTTCAATGTAGTAAATATAAGCTACCTCAGGGAATAGAAAATCAATGATTAAAAAAGTTCTACTTAAAAATATTTGTAAAACACTTTCAAATATATCAGCCCATAATATTTATATTCTTGGTTGCACTCGCTCTTCTGTTTGGGATTAAAGTTATGTACCTACCATAACGTTCCATGTTAGTTGTCTTCTCTCGCCTTCTTTCTTGCGTCCTGCCCTCCTTCCCCCTAGCCTGGTCAGACCGAGAAGATTATTCATCCTCTATTAAGAGGTTTTTACCTTTTTCCTATCTGTTCAACTCCAAGTTTTGCTAGGTTATGTGGATCCTTTCTACAGGTTTATGATGTTATTTAGTATTTTATTTCTTCCTCCTAAGTTGGAAGAAAATACTGCTATTTCTTTAGCTACCAAACGAGATCTGAGTAATCTCCGCCTTGCATCATGGGATATAGGGTTGCCTCGAGCTGGTAAAATTAGCTCTTGAGCTTAGCAAGTGCCGAGTCGGAGCCGAGGATCGGCTCCGAACCCATCCAGCAAGAAAGAAGGCGAGAGAAGACAACTAACATGGAACGTTATGGTAGGTACATAACATCTAATTTTTTTTCCCCAACCATATCAACAAATTAGAATACATGCTGCACAAACTTGATGTTCATAGACAGTTTAGATATTATCTGGACAGAACAAAAGACTTCAGACAGTCAGACCAGCTTTTTGTTTCATTCTTTGAAGCTCGAAAAGGTAGACCAGTGGCTAAAACAACACTTTCTAAGTGGCTTTCAGATTGTATCACCTACACTTACTCATCTGCTAATAGGTCTTTGTTGCATAAAGTGAAGGCGCATTCAACCAGAGCAGTCTCTACTTCTTTGGCCTTTCAAGCCAAGTTACCACTTGACAATATCTGTGCTGCAGCCACTTGGTCTAAGCCTCACACTTTTATCACTCATTAGAAAGTGGACAAGGCCTCCAGGGATAGGGCTTCCTATGGTTCTACGGTCTTGAAAAATGTACTCCCATGAGCCACCCAAAATTTAGGGTGCTAGGGATGTTACCCATCAGTGAAGAATGAACAGCGAGATTGAACAACTTCACATAAAGAAGTTATGTACTCACCATAATGTTCCATGTGAGTTGTTCCATCTCACCTTCATTCTCACGTCCCTCCCTCCTTCCCCCACCTGGCTGACGGTTGACCTGGAGACTGACTTCATCCTGGTTATTCAGTGTTTCTTCCTGTCTGGGGAGATTAGTCTTCTTACTAGAATATGGTACACGCAGCAAACAAGATCTGAGGTAATTCCAGCAATGCATCATGGGATAAGGGGCTTGGTGTCGAGCTACTGGTAATCTTTGAGCTTTGCTAAACGGCCGTGTCAGAGCCGAGGATTGGCTCCAAACCCATCAGTGATGAATGAAGGCGAGATGGAACAACTCACATGGAATGTTATGGTGAGTACGTAACTTCTTTTTATAGTCCATCTTTGGCCACATGGACCTCTATATGTCTTTTCACCTTTTCCACTGATAACAAGGTTCTGCATTTTTCATTGGACCTTTTTGATTCCTGGGCAAGTTAATCTGCAATTAAGTTCCAGCTTGCTGTTATTTCTAATTTTCATTCTAGTTCAAATTCATCTTCATTAGCCTCCCTTAATATCTGCAAAACTTTCCTCTAAGGAACATTCTTGTTGAGGAATCCAATGAAATATTCTTTTCTGCCATGGGACCTTGCTTTGACATTGCAAGGTCTAATACAAGTCTCCTATGAACCTGTTCATCTGCCTCCTGGAAACACCTTTCCCAGAAAACATCGTTCATAGTAACTCTTACTTCAACCAAGTGAGGTTCTGAACTATGTGCATTGTCGTGTACACAACCTTACTAGAGGTTACACAAAAATGGAGTTGCACAAAGGCCAAACCCTTCCTTTGTGCCTAAAGTAGCCTCAAAGTCAGTCTTGAACCAGTCTGTTTATCTACCTGTCTTATTTTCAACCATTCTAACTGGGGAGAGTGTGCTTTGAATGCTCTGGATGTACATCTCCAACTTAGATTCTATCTCCATAGAACAAAGTCTAGATATAAAGCTGATCTACTTTCTGTATCTTTCTCTAAGAACAAGTTGGGATCTAAAGTTTCCAATGTCACCTTGTCCAGATGGTTATTAGATTGTATAACCTTTATCTATATTTAATAGAAAACAATAGACCACCACTTCGATAGAATCCTTAGTTAGGCAAGCAAAAGTAAATAATAGAAAGAAAACTTCGGACTCAACACGACAATAAAATTGAAAATTTATTTGGTAAGCGCTTTCGCGTACCTTTCAGTACGCTTCCTCAGACCATAAAAACAGAAACTCAACCATGTGCTTTTATATAGCAGCTGCAAAAGCTATAATTAATTGAGACAATAGACTTAATAGGCAATTAATTAAAAATAAGTAAAGAATGCTAGCTTGAAGAATGCATTAAAATTTTAAAAACAAATATTCATTAACAAAGCAGCTGTGAAACAGCTATGAAAACCATGAAAGAAACTAGTAATGCTAACATAGAATATGAAAAAATGCATATTAAAGACAACTAAAGTGCTATGAATTTATGTTAAAACATCTCAGGACATTCATTAAAACTAAGAGTACATATAAAATATACGTAGGAATATGTGTTTAAATAGATGTTAACACAATAGATTGATGAGTAATGTACAGGATTTCTTTACATATAAAACTTTCATAGAACATAGCCATGTGGCAAAGAAAATATAAAACGTGCTACGGTTCAAAAATGAACTAACCTAAACTTATAATTAAAACATACAATTACAAGTCTATAAAAACCAAGTGAAGCTTTAAACCTGTTAGCCAAACAAGAGGTGACTGAAAGAGGGGATAACCTCATGGGGGAAATATACATAAAATAGTATGAACTCGTAAATGTAAGGAGACTGTTCCACCTAAATCTCATCTGCGTGTATTGAGGTAGGGTTTTATAGAAACATATAGGTTCAAGCCTGGTGGATAATGCCCTTTTAACCTCAATATCCATTTTAGTTCCTTCAATTCCAGAAAATTCTGGTAATCTCCCCCTCTAGCATTGGGTACTACAATTTCAAGCACCCTAAACACAAAGGAATGGTTAGGGAAGCATTGCACGTGTTTTGCCAAAGCATTTAGTTCATTCATTTTCTTTATATCATAGGTATGATTGTAGATCCTATTTTTTAGCTTACGCTTCGTAAGGCCTATATAAAATGCGGGGCAATGTACACACGCGGCTAAATAAACTAACCCTGAACTATCACAGGTAGCAAAAAGCCTGGGTTTGAAAGTATATTTTATTTCTGGATGTACAAATATTTGTTCTTTGGTGATGAATTTACAATAGCTGCAGCGTTTGCAAGGGAAAGTGCCCAAAGCTACATGAGATGGCAGTTTGGTGGGGATTGGCCTGTCGCAGAGCAATCTTTTAAGATTTTTATTGTTCCTGTATGTAAAATGTGGAACACTTCCTACCAGTTGTCGAGTAAAGGCATCTGTCATGAGCACCTTTATCTATATTTCTAAGAGTTTGACTTTCATCCAAGCTAACAGCCAAGTCCATTAGATCTATATGTGTGTCTACTGCTTATTTCTAATACTCTTCTGTGGATGGTATCTAATCAGGAGAATCTTGCTCTACTATGCACACCTTTATAAAGATTACAATTTGGATTTGATAACCAAGTCTGTAGCAGCTTTTGGTTCCATAATACTGAACATTATCTTGCCATGATGCCACCCAGGATGCAAAGAAGCTGGAGAGAATCAGTCCCAACCAGTTGAGAGGGTTTGAGGGGATAACATAGATTATGATGGTTTTGTACTTAACATAATGATAAATCCTTGTTGTCCCTTTCTGTCCAACTTGATGACCCACCCTCCTTACCCATTCCAAATTGTCATGTGTTTGTTTCTGTTCCTGCAGAGTCTGATAGACCAATACCTAAAGCTTTTCCCTCTGGCCTTTGTCCTCTTTTATGGATTAATTATCTGTATAGAATATTCTGCCATTTATTTCAGTGAATTTGATCCGAGGAGTAGTCCTTACATAGCATTTTGGGAGAGGAAGAGCTTGAGTTCTGAAGAAGCTCTGATGACAAAGTGGCCTGCTCAGATCCATCTTGAGATAAATAACCCAACTAGTAAAGATGGATGGAGATGGGCAATATGATTCTTCATTATGGTAAGTACATAACTTTCATACCTTTTGTATCTGAATTGTGAGATGAGTTGAGAAATAAGATTGTTATTCAAAGGAAGGGAAATAGAAAACATATCAAGATATTGTTGTGTGCTGAGTATTTCTGAGTGTTTGGTGTATAGATTATATTCTTGAATAACTTTATTGCATTTTGATCTTATTTTATTGCAGGGATTGTACTTCAAATATTTTTCTTGAATTTTAAAGTTCTAGGCTAGGACCAAAAAATGCTAAATGAGTTAACTCTTTCTAAATTGTTGAAGAACTTGAGAAACTGCATCTTATTTAAAATAAGAAGAAAAGGTTATAGTTTCCTTTTGAGAGCTGCTTCTATAAGTATTTTTATTTTTTTATTTAGTTATTTTTGGGGCTTACAGTCTATATACTTGGATTGCTTTTACCTTGGTTTATTACATTTTTTACTAAAATATTTATCTTGTTTTAAAAGTTTAAGTTTGGTCCATAAAGAAAAACACTGAGTTTTCTTCTTGTGTGTGTAATCAATTAAAACTTTCTGAATTTTGTGCACTACAGAAGGAAACTGTTTTCTTTCTGGTTGTAAGCTAGATCTTTTAACATTCTAAGAAATATTTAAAGTAAAATGACTGCAATAAAATATAATTTAAAAATACAAGAATACCTACTATAAAACAAGCAGTCTTTTCTGATAGACGCTGCTGTTTATCAACTCATCAGTCAATTCGAAGAAAGTTAATTCATTTGGTACCACAGGAGTTAATGTGAGTTTTTTTTTCTGCTCCTGACACTGACATTTTAAAATGCCAAGGAAAATATTTAAATAAAAATAAATTAAAAATAGCATTTTTATTTAAGGTAAGGGAAAAAGTCATATTTTTCTTGTGATGGCTGCAGAAAAGACATCATTTGCAGCCTGTATAGTTACATTTTGTATTTTTAATCCTCTTTTATTGTATTTTTTTACTTTAAATATATTTCTTAGAACTTTGGAAGTTCTAAGTTAGAACAAAAAAAAAAAAAAAAAAAAAAACTTGTGCTTCCTTTTGTTCTTGACTCTGGGAAGAGTTGGAAAATAACATTCTTATTTTAACATAAAGAAAACAGATCAAGGTTTCTTTATGAGTTTTTACAAGAAAGATTGCTTCTGTATTTCTGATTTTTTTGGATTACATATCAGTAATCATATTGTTTGTTCAACACATGATTATGCAAAACTAAAGTTTAAATCCTTGGATGATCACAAGCTCAAAATGGTGACATTGCATTCTTAATGTAGAGCAGACTTCCCCATCCATGATCTTCATACATGTGTGTGTGTGTGTGTGTGTGTGTGTGTGTGTGTGTGTGTGTGTGTGTGTGTGTGTGTGTGTGTGTGTGTGTGTGTATATATATATATATATATATATATATATATATATATATATGGGATTTGGACACATGCTCGACTAGCATATGTCCGAATCACAAAACATCGAACACACATACACGAAAGTGCTTAACATCAAGTGCTTCTGTGTATGTGTGCCTGTTTCGTAGATCAGACTACAGTGCTGGTAAGGGAAGATTCCCTTTTCCCCACTGTAGTGCGATCTTGGAGTGAGAATAATAAAGTAGGGGGGTGGGGGGGGGCAAAGCCCCCCTGCAGAAATGTAGATTTTTTTAAACTACACATACACGGTAACGCCTTTCGATGTTAAGCGCTTTCATGTATGTGTGGTCGATGTTTTGTGATTCAGACATATGCTAGTCGAGCATGTGTCCTAGACCCATATAAATATATATATATATATATATATATATATATATATATATATATATACACACACACACACACATATACACACATATATATATATATATATATATATATATATATATATATATATTACTATCATAATCTAGAAGTGCACTTCGTCAAATGGTGCAACATTGAAGTACAGTTTAAAAATGGCTAAACATCAAACAGAAATGTAGCGAACCGCATCACCAAACATCGAATGGCACATGTAATCCAATGGCCACCATGCATAAAGACATTTCATTTTTGACATTCTGGTTTGGCGACATGAATAATTGATGGAGTGCACGTCTGGATTATGATAGTAAACCTATACATATATATGTGTAGGTATATATATATAGATATATATATATATATATATATATATATATATATATATATATTATTATTATTATTATTATTTACGTATTTACATTTGTTGACTGGGAAAATCTGACTGGACACAGGTCCTTTTTCGGCAGAGGCCTGGGGGGAATGATAAAAACAACAATTAAATACAATTAATTATAAGTTACAAGAAGTATAAATAGGTTTTGTTTAACAATAGTAGTAAACAGTTATAGTTCAAAATGAAATTATTTAGTTAAATAGTACAACACTTATATCATTTGTGCCATAAAGACTAACAAGTATTTTAAAAGCTGAGCTAGCAGCTATTACCCTTGAATAACAGTGGCTAAGATTACAGCTGAGATATAGGTTTACAAGCAATGTATTTGGCTGCAATCCGAGGTAGTTAGAGAGGTGGAAGAAAGGGATTAGAGAGGTTGGGTAGAGATGTTAGAAAGGTTTGTTACAGGGGCATGTCCAGTGCTCTTTTAGATGAGATTTTAGAGCAGCTTTGAAGATAGTGTGTGATGACACAGACGTTATAGTGTGAGGAAGGGTATTCCATAATTTTGCTATGGAGTAGGAGAAGAGAGCTTCTTCAGCAGAGTTTCTGGTTTTAGTTACCTGTAATTGATTTTTGTTGCTGGAGTGTAGTGGTCTGGTGGTATGATAGGATTGGTGTAGATTTTGGAGGGAGAGGACTTTTAGAGGATGATTTAGTAGTTTGTGGGTGAGTGAGAGTTGGTACCATTGAAGGAGGTGAGGGAGTTCTAGTCAGCCTAGTTCAATAAGTGAGGTGCAGTGGTGGCTACGGTAGTTTGCGCCAGTGGCAAACCTTG